>NW_019397769.1:10477-38777 GCF_000591075.1 Eurytemora carolleeae | reverse complement strand
GGGGGGGGGGGGTAACTCTACTAAGCAGGGAACACAGGTTACAGTTGATTCTATGAAAAGGATTTAAATTACTAATAAATACACAGCACAAATCCATACATAAACATACATATTGTACATATTTTTCAGCTGCAAAATACACCATGTACACCGTACAGTGTGCTGTACATATTTTAGAGATTTGGTTAAGCCTAAGTTGGTTTTTGTATATTTTTGTGAACAAACGGCAAGTAAACCCAATTCATGCGTTTTTCATTTTATCAAAAATCAATTTTTACTGATAAATATAAACAAAGAAGTAACAGATACATTAAAAGAATAAAATGATAGATTTTTAAGTGTGCGTGAATGAATGAATGGGAGGAAAAATAAATAGAAGGATATAAAAGGAAGGATGAATGAATGAAAGGATGAATAAAAGGATGAATGAATAAATGGATGAATGAATGAAAGGATAAATGAAAGAATGAATGAATGAATGAATGAATGAATGAATGAATGAATGAATGAATGAATGAAAGGATGAATGATTGAAAGGATGAAAGGGAGGATGAATGAAAGGATGAAAGGATGAATTAATGAAGGAATGAATGAAAGGATGAAAGGATGAATTAATGAAGGAATGAATGAATGAATGAATGCATGAATGCATAGGTAGAACTGAGAAGAACTTGAAAGAATGTGCAGCAGAAATTAAGGCAAGGGGTGGAAACCCTGTAATTGTTCAGATGGACCATGGCAATGACGCAGGTTTGAATTCGAAATTATGATTTTTATCAATTTAATTCCCATTTTCTCTCATAATACAATAAATATTAATTAATAATTTCCAAACTAAAAAGATTTTGTAAAGAAAAATAGTTTTAGTTCTTTAACCCATAAAGGGAGTAACCGGCTAAATCATGTAGTTGAGCTGAGAGTGCATTGTACTTTCAATACTGCACTCTCATCTCAACTACCACGTCTAGCCGGTCACTCCCTTTAAGTATTAAATTTTAAATTTGTCAGTCAGTCTGGCAGCATACAGATTTTTTAACAGGCAGTACTTAGGCCTTAATTAAGACTAGATGAAACCGAAGATTTTCTTGTTAACATTTAATTTACAGAAATAAAGTTAAATGATTTTTTTTCTTCTCTTTTTTGCCTTTTAGATTTTTTTATCTCGATAATAACTTGATATTTCTGCCGTGACTTATAGAAACCTTGAAAAAAATGAGAAAAAAATGTAAAATATAATTCATAATACACTAAGTTATTTTTGTGTTAAGCGTACTTTCAAGTGACCTATGACCATTTACATTCGTTCAAAGATGGCAATGCCCGATTCACACGGTACTCTTGAAACCTTTATCTGATCAATTATGTTGAAGATATTGTCTTTTTTATAGATTCAAACGGGTTTAATTCTGATTATGACCATATGCTTTCTTCAGTAGAAATGCGCGAGCAACTTTCGAAAATAATCAGTTTTTCAAATTATGAAAACATTGATATCTAATTCATACTTGATCAGGCAAAGCTTTTAAGGGTATAGTTGTTAATCGGATATTGCCATCTTTACTTGAAATGATGCTGACAGTCCCTTTAAACCAAGCTATTTTTTGTTTAGACGTGGAGAACCTGTTCGCTAAGATCAAGGCTGAACAGAGTGGGAAGCTGGATGTACTTGTAAACAATGCCTACGCCGGTGTAGATATGATCTTTAAGGTATTAATAAATTATCTTTTGCAAAATTTCGATGAAATAGCATTCTCGCAAAATCAATATTTAATTTTTGCAAACATTTTTGGTAGATATGATTTTCAAGGTTATGACGTATTTTGCATATTTAAAAAGAAAATTATACATTTAAAATATGTTGTTAATGTTAGTAAGCACAATCAAGTTGATGCAGATGATATTTCTCCGTTATATATATATATATGTATATTGTATATTTTGGTTTGGGTTAATCATCCTTCTTAGTTATCACAAAGAATACAGTTCACCTTAAAATCTCAAGAAAAATAAGAGCACCAATCATGATATAAAAAGGGACATAAAAAAATGTTCAGAAGTTTATTTTTAAATAAATATTTTCTGTCTTATTCTTGGATAAATGGTACAAAAAAGCTACACAACCCGGTTTACTTGTTTATTCGTTTGACGAATCAAAACTTTCTGCTCCCTGATTGGTCCATCAAGGTTCAGCAGGACAAACGGCGAAGAAAATAAGAATTCAATTGAAAAATGATTATCCGGATCCGCATAAAGAAAACTGGATTCTAAGCCCTGATTTTGTATTTAGAACACTGGGAAGAAGTTTTATGAGACTGATCCTGCTCAAACCTGGGATTGCATCAATGGGGTTGGCCTCAGGTATTGGGATACATAAAGTTTTGGGTCCATCCTTAAATTAAATATCTAGACACTGGACAGAGGCTACTTAATAAATTTATAAATAAATAAATTTTCCCTCAAGTCCTAGGAAGGAGTTTCCCAAAGCTATTAATTTTTAAAAAACTTATATCTTTTCATGTCACTTCTCTATTAGACATTGCTCAATCTCATGATAGGTAGCTGTTGGGTACACAGTTTGTCATTATGACAGGCAGCCACCGGAATGTACCACGAGGGCATGGGCGTTAAAATTTGTGCTCTCGGCCGGTTTGGACTCCAGGCCGCTATCTGCACGGTGGTGCGTGGTGCCCTGAAGGCAGTCTGGGGGTTCCACATTGGGTTCCCTTGCAGTTTTAAACTTGATTTGATTTGATTTGATTAGAATCATGGTTTCAGAAACATTAAAATTAAATATTTAAATTTTTTTTACTGTTATTAAGTTTCAATTAGAACCTTGCCTTATTTCTAAAGGAAAAGCGTTCTTGTTATAATCTCAAATTTTCTTATTCCTTTGTATTTGCAACCTGCTGGTAAAAACCTTTGTTATTTTTATACTTAGACGAGGTTTTGCCCCTCACAGCCCTCTCAAACAGTAAAGGATAGGAAATTAAATTTTTTTAGTTCAAACACCTATTGGCTTAGTTCATCCTTTTTTATTTAAATTCTATATTTCGTTGAAATAAATTGTATTGTTTTATTTTTCAATATTTTGTTTAGGGGTCATTATATTTGTACTACCCTGGCTAGTAGGATTATGGTTGAGAGACAAGAGGGGCTTATTGTCAATGTTTCCTCCATCGGAGGCCTCAGGTAGGCTTCATATAACTTATTGTAGGCTCACGTCGCTCATTGAAGGTGGAACTAAAATTTTATTGATTTTTTCCTAGTAAGATTGTAATTCATCGTAGGCCGCATTTAGCTCTGAATTAATGTTTTATTAATTCTTTTGGAGGCTTTAGTAGTTTTTTTTTTTACATCAGAGGGCCACAATTTAGCTCATTGAAGGCCACATTTACCGCATTGGAGTCTGAAATAAAGTTTTATTAGTTTTTTTTGATTGAGGCCTTAAGTAAATTTGTATTAATCGAAGGCTACATTATCTCACTGGAGACTGAATTAAAGTTTAAAGATTTGGTCGGAAGAATTCGAGCTCATTTTGTTTCATTGTAAGATATTCGAATTATTTCAAATTTTTTTGATTAGTTTATTTTATTTTGTTTTTATAACTATTTTTACTTTTATATTAATAAATTTCTTTTCTTTTATGTTTTGTAAAGATTTACATAAAGTATAAGATTTTTGTAGCGATTGATTTCGTAATTCACATCCCTTTTTTTGTTATTATGTTTTTCTTTTTTCTTTTTATATTTTTATTTTCATTTCTTTTGTTAGGTATCTTTTCAACGTGGCATATGGCATTGGAAAGGTGAGTTAACAAAATTGAATTATGGATAGATTTTTTATTTCATTGAATTATTGTTTTTTAGGCCGGATGTGACCGTATGGCCGCCGATTGTGCCATGGAATTGAAAAAGAAAAATGTGACGATGGTCTCCTTATGGCCTGGGCCTGTTCAGTAAGTAGTTTTTAAAGTTTTAAAAAAATACATAAAGCTTTTTTTAATTATTGGAATAAATTTTGTATTTTTTTTTGTTCAATAAAACTTAATTTTAGGACAGAGTACATAACTGAGAATGTGATGGAGGATAAAGATAGTAAAAACCCCATGAAGAAAGCGTTTGAGGTGAATATTGAATATATGCGGAAATGGAATTCCCCCAATCCTCTGTTTCTCTAAAACAGCTATTTAAAAGCTCTCTTTTCCAATTAATGCGCTCTAGAAAATAGTGCATAGGATCCAATTAATCCGCACTGGAAAACAGTGCCCAGGATCTAATTAATCCGTACTGGAAAACAGTGCCCAGGATCTAATTAATCCGCATAGGAAAACAGTGCTTAGGATCCAATTAATCTGCATTAGAAAACAGTGCCTAGGGTCCAATTAATCCGCACTGGAAAACAGTGCCTAGGATCCAATTAATCCGCACTGGAAAAAAGTTGATATACTGATTTTTAAACAGAATAACAATTTTCAAATTATTTTTCTTTTTTCGTTTTTTTTTATGCTTTAACTTGATACCATGAAAAAAATAATGAAATTTTTTTTATTATCTCCCTTTTTTCCCTACAGTTCAGATTTTAGGTTTGAGAGCGAAAAAAGTTTCTTCGCAGTTTTGGTTGATAAATATTTTGCTCCTTGGATCCGGATCCGTGAATGGAAAAGAAAATAAGATCCGGCAATGTGGGCAACACCGTGTTGTTCCTTCGTCTACGATTGTGCATTAAATACCTTGATAATAATATGAGTTAAACCTATACTGAATTTGTGCAGGAAGGCGAGAGTATTGAGTTTTCCGGGAAAGCAATTGCTAATCTTGCCGCTGATCCCGATGTTATAAAGAAGACTGGTCGTATTCTTCAGGTAATGTACAATGCGCAAAATGTGTGTTCAAGTTTCTAAAAATGAAAATAACGTTTTTCTATTTGTCAACAATTTTATAAAGCTGTGAACCGATTTTATCACTCTGTAAGTAATTGTCTATGGTCAATGGTTAAACATGCCTTGAATAATTGATACTTTTCCCACACAAAGCAAAAAATTCCTTGACAAAATCAATGTAAATAGAAATTCAAAAATCTTATTTTTAAGACTGTTGATTTGGCTCACGAGTACGGGTTCAAGGACACTGACAATGGAATGCCAATGGATTTCAGGTAAAATTAGCTGGATTTATTATGGCAGTTTTGGAGGATTTCCTTATTATATAAATCGTGGAATTAAAAAAAACATAAGATAATGGTAAATAGTTGAAAAGAAAACGCTAAACTAACCCCAAAACCTACCCTTTTTGATTAAACTCAATTTCTCTGATTGATTGGAGAGAAATCTCTCATTAGTCAAAACTTTGAGGGGACCAAAGAGGAATCACAAGGTTCATGGAATAAGTTATAATAATTTCTCTGTTCAAAAGTTTCTAGCTTTTATCACAGAAAAATTACTTCAAAAGTTTCCAGTTCTTACCAAAGAAAAATGACTTGTGTTAGGGAAGGTGTCTCTTTCCGTTGCTGGTAGGTTTTTAAATTTTGTGATTAATGAGTTTCTGGCGAGCCACCAACAAACTCAGATCGCAGGTTCTGACCGAGCCACTTGTTTGCCTATTCTGAAGAGCCTCTTATTTTTTACAATTAGGGGCTCATAACTCATAGCTTTTATTGACAGTGTTCATATCATAAACTAGCTTGAGAACCCAGCGTTGCTCAGGGTACTCATAGTTACTCCTGCCGTTTACCCGCACTTGACCAATTTTACCGGGAAACTAAACTTTTGCTTCAGATTATGATCGTTCCCGTGGTTCTCCTAATCAAAATTTGAGGCGAATCGGTCCATGGGCCGGTTCCTTACTTATTCTTTCAACTTTATATAAAGATGGTATAGATGTTTAATATTCGTCTTCGTCTAGGCTTGTTAAGAATCTACTTCGACACGCCGGTTATACTGGTTTAGCAGCTTGGGTCCCAGAGTTCTTTAAGGTATAAACAAAATAAATTTACTGATAGGGATTGCCAAAATTAATTTAGGTATTCTCAATTTATAGAAGCCATATAGTATATACCCTTCAGCCTTTTAAGGGACTGTAAGTCTAATTTAAGGGACTGTAAGTCTAATTTAAGGGACTGTAAGTCTAATTTAAGGGACTGTAAGTCTAATTTAAGGGACTGTAAATCTAATTTAAGGGACTGTAATTAAAGATGATATAGATGTTTAATATTCGTCTTTGTCTAGGCTTGTTAAGAATCTACTTCGACACGCCGGCTATACTGGTTTAGCAGCTTGGGTCCCAGAGTTCTTTAAGGTATAAACAAAATAAATTTTACTGAAAGGGATTGACGAAATTAATTTAGGTACTCTCAATTTATAGAAGCTATATAGTATATACCCTTCAGCCTTTTTAAGGGACTGTAAGCTATATAGTATATACCCGTCAGCCTTTTAAGGGACTGTAAGCTATATAGTATATACCCTTCAGCCTTTTAAGGGACTGTAAGCTATATAGTATATACCCTTCAGCCTTTTAAGGGACTGTAAGTGTGATTTAAAGTGCCCCTCCACGCAAAGATGACATTGTCAGATTCACGATGATAACCTCAAAACCTTTATCTGATAAATTATGCGGAAGAAATCATCTTTTTTTTTCTATATTTAAAAGTGTTTAATTCTGTTAATTCCAATATGTTTCCTTGTAATAGAATGCACAAGTCACTTATGTAGAGACTGGGGGTCTTTCACGATCTTTTTCATTTATTTATTTATAGAGAAACCAAAATTGAAAATAATAATATTAGAAAAATTTATATCTAATCCATACATGATCAGACATCGCTTTTAAGGCTACCATTTAAATCAGGCATTGCCATTTGTGCATGGAGGGTCACTTAAAATAATGCGTACAGTCCCTTTAATTAGATTAATAATGATATATATATTTCTAAAAAGATGAAACTAATCTCAATTTTCTTTATTGAGACAATAAAATCTTTATTGAGACAATAAAATCTGTGAGTCACTATTATCGTGAGCTGGAATCAAAATTTTATTTACAGATAAAAAAAAACAGTTCTTTTCTTGTCGCATGTGCCTCTGTAAATCGGACATTCTGCTTTATAACAAGAGGGACACTTGGAATTATTTCAACATATCTTTCAAAACCATTTTCTAATTGGAAAATTTCTAAATAAACTTTGAGTTTACTGTTTAGGTCCCCCTCCTGTTTGTGCATTATGGATCTTACAAGTTCTAAGAGAAGGGGTGACAGCACCAACCAGAGCAGCATCTAAATACCTTCTACAAGAGAAGAACTCAAAGAGCAGCATTTTATTGTGTGCAGCTTTTGTGTTGAAATACCGGTTTTTCTCACTTTCCAACAGAGCTGGTGATGGTTCTTCATAATTCTTCTTTAATTTCATCTTCAAAATAAATATTCCCATCTATATGCATCCATTTATTGTTTAAAACTGGAGCGTAATTTATTATCATAAATAAAAAAAAAAAATGCCATCTTATTTCTGGTTATATCATTATTAAACCGTAAATAATTAACTTGCATTTCTTTGTTAAAATTTTTCATATTTTTAATAATGAACATGTTCTTATTTAATTAAAATTTTAGCTATGTGCATAATTATTTTGGAATGTATGCTTTTTATTAGTTTATATAAGAATTTTAGCTATCATATATGATTTTATAAAAAATATGTAGTTTTATTATATGCCTAAATATTTTCAGACAAAATGCCGTACAAGGTATAGCTTCGCTATTAATTTACTTTACTTTAATTTACTTAATTTAAGAAATAGTTATTTTATTCCAATCGATTCTAAAATGGTCTATTCAATCCATCATTCTCCAATGGTTGAAGTCTTCAAAGTTTATCTGCGATATAATATAACACTATACTGGCAAGGTTTAACAAAGGGTGCCAAAAATGACTACATTGATCTTATGTTAGAAAAGCAGGAAAGACCATGAAGAGTTGTTCATACAGAAAATGTTCACTCCATAGATTTATAATATTTTATAATCAAGTGATTTTGAAAATTTATGCAATAAAAGCCGCACATTCTTTAAAAGTTAAAGACAAATTTGTTTTTCAAATGCAATGAATTATGCCATGAGTGGGGACTAGGGAGGGAGGATTTGTAAAATTTGTTTGTTTGTATCATAACTCATGGACCCTTTGACCGATTTGCCACAAATTTTGATTCGGGAACTCGGTGGACACACGGAAATGTTCTTAGTTTGGTTTTAAAATTCTTAATTAAGTTTTGTTTGCAGGCAAAGCTGGGTTCCCAATAATCTAGTATCATATAGAATAATTTCCTTGTTAAATAGTGAATTCATTTAGAACCTCATTGGTTCGCATCCATTGCGAGCTTTTGATGATTTTGATGAGATGAGGAAAGATAACAGATTCATCGACGTTGTTCTAATAGCTGAGGGGGTACGCTTCCCTGCTCACAGGTCAAATATCGAATAAATCCACAAAACTTGAACTTTTTTATTTTTTAGCTTTTCAATTTTAACTTTAAAGTTTTTTTGATGTTTTAATTTTGTCAGGCTTGTAGCTCTTTATCTTTTTATCTTAAAATCCTCAAAATTTTTAGTTTTTATAAATTCCCCAAAGTTGTTGTTAGGGTTGTATATTTTGCTCTTTATCTTTTTTATCTAAAAAATCCTCAAATTTAGAATTTTTTTTAATGGCCTCCAATTCCGTTCGACTTGTAGTTCTTTATCTCTTAACTAAAAATTGAAATTTTTCATGAATGCGCCAATGCTTTTAGGGTTGTACTTTTAGGGTTGTACTTTTAGAGTTGTACTTTTAGGGTTGTACATTTATGGTTGTGCATTTAGGGTTGTACTTTTAGGGTTGTACTTTTAGGGTTGTACTTTTAGGGTTGTACTTTTAGGGTTGTACATTTAGGGTTGTACTTTTAGGGTTGTACTTTTAGGGTTGTACATTTTAGTTTGTACATTTAGGGTTGTACTTTTAGGGTTGTACTTTTAGGGTTGTACTTTTAGGGTTGTACTTTTAGGGTTGTACTTTTAGGGTTGTACTTTTAAGGTTGTACATTTAGGGTTGTACTTCTAGGGTTGTACTTTTAGGGTTGTACTTTAAGAGTTGCACTTTTAGGGTTGTACTTTTAGAGTTGTACATTTAGGGTTGTACTTTTAGGGTTGTACTTTTAGGGTAGTACTTTTAGGGTTGTACTTTTAGGGTTGTACTTTGCTCCTGTTCATCTTATTTTGATCGCATGTTCCAGTCTGGGTTCAAAGANTTTGATCCATAAATGGATTGTATACGAATTATCAAATGGCTCTTCATTCCGATTCAATATCCTTTAGGCTTTGTCTTAGCAAGAAACCCTAATGCATCCATCATGTTCTTACTGGTAATATTTTTTTTCAATTTTGGTTTCACTGAATAGTTAGTACAGATTTAAGCTTAATGAAAACGATTAAAAATCATAATGTTTTACGCATTATTGATTGGGTGAAGCTGTGAATCGTACATTCTCCGCTTAAATGGTTAACTCAATTAAATTAAATTGAATTTATAAAGAAGTCCCCTAAACTTGAAAATAGATTCAAACTGTGTTTAGGGGATTGAAAGCGGCACAATGAAGCTTATGTTAGATTTTATCTACGGAAAGGCGATTATGGTTGATGAACTAAACGCTCAGGACCTTCTTATAGGTGATAAAAATTAAAAAACAGTTTTATAATTTGAGTTTTAAGTTTGGTGTTAATTGACCTAAAGGGTAAAAATTTGAATGATGAACCCATTTCATGTAAGTTGGGACATAATCGATCTAATTATTTTGATAAGTTTCTTTAGATTGATTCATTGAAATTGATTGATTGTAACATTGGATTGATTAAAATTGGGTTATTTATTGATTTTCTTTTTATTTCTGTGATTGGTAATGAAAATTGATTGATTTAACATATCAATTGATAGTTTTGTTTTTATTGCTTTATATTTTTGATGGATTTGATTTAATTTCGCTGAGTGATTGATTGATTGATTGATGTAAGGTGCTAACCAGCTCCTGCTGACCGCTATAAGGGATGCAGCCGGCGAGGTGCTCGGGAAAATGATCGAGATACACAACGCAATCATCATTAAGTTAGTTTATATTTTCATTAATTGTAAAATTTAAAGTTTGTTTGAAATAACTTTTTAAAAAAATGCTATTTTTGAGCGCAAAATGTTAAATTCATTTTATTTTGTTTTAACGGTAAGTTTCTTTTATTATTTTATTTAACAGAGATTCATTATATAAAATTTTGAAAGCTTTAAATTAAAAATGAAAGTTCCAGATGTTACGATTTGTTCTCCCTTAAAATGTTTATCCTTATAATCCCAATAATGTTAAGAATAAAAGAATAAATTCATGATGGATTGATTGATTGATTGATTGATTGATTGTTCAGAAACCTGGGTCAAATGTTCGACTGCAAAGTGCTTGAGAACAGAGCTGAGATATTTATCCTCGAGAGATTTGAATATGTTTGCCAAACAGAGGACTTCTTGAAGCTCGGTAAACATTTATTTTTTCACGAGCCTTTTGTTCCCCTTCGAAATGATTAAGCTTTTAAAAATATTGTCTTTATTTATTTTTTCGTGTATTTCTGTTGATTTTCAAATTTTAGACAATTCTGACCGGCTTTTAAACCATTCCTTTCCTATTCCTGGGGTCAAATCATTTTTGCGAATGATTTGTTATTTGGTTCAAACCAACTAGACTATTCATAATTTTTTTGAATTTAGTGGATTGATTTAAAGGGACTATCGTTTTAAATGACCTTTCATTGATCGATAATGTGGAAGATATCATCGTTTTTCTAGAGAAACAGAAAATGAAAATATTCAATTTTTTAGAGAAAATTTAAATCTCTTACATTCTTGTTCAGCCAAAGCTTTTAAGCGAACTGTTATAAATAGAAAGCCACACAAATAGAAAGCTACACAGTCTCATTAATCAGTGTTTCTCAAATAAATTAAAACTTTTTTGTAGCAATTCCAAAGGGTCGCCGCCACCTTATGCTCCTTATGTCTAATTGATCAAATAAAATGAGTTTAGATTGATTGATTAGTGATAGTTGATTATTTTATTTTATTGATTATTTTATTATTTTTTTGATTGATTTTTTATTTATTTCTGTGTATTGATTGATTGATTATTTTAGAAGCCCAGGAGATTTTGAGACACCTAGAGAACGACAAGATTATGGTGAAATCGGAGGAAACAATCTTTAACTGTATTCTTAGGAACAGAAACTTTCAGAAGTCAATCACACAAACTGTTGCTTTGTGTTAATTGTCGAAGGAAGACGACAGTTTTCAAAAATTGCATTAAAAATGGGAAAGGAAGACTGTAGTGCATGAAAAATAGCATAAAATTTTAAAAAATATTCCGTTTTTGGTAAAACATTATCTTTTTTTCATAATTATTCTGCTTTTATTCTAAACTGTTAAAAATTTCAATCTTTTCATACGTTTTCAACATTTTATATTATCATCTGAATGTAATTCTGTCTCCAGATGGATAGAAAAGGAACCAGCTATTAGGAAGAAACATTTTGATTTCCTCATTTCAGCTGTCAGGTAGCCATTTTATTTCTGCATTTCAGCTGCCAGGTAGCCATTTTATTTCCACATTTCAGCTGTCAGGTAGCTATTTTATTTCTGCATTTCAGCAAAAAGGTCGCCATTTTATTTCCTCATTTCAGCTGTCAGGTAGCCATTTTATTTCTGCATTTCAGCTGAAAGGTCGCCATTTTATTTCCTCATTTCAGCTGTCAGGTCGCCATTTTATTTCTGCATTTCAGCTGTCAGGTAGCCATTTTATTTCCTCATTTCAGCTGTCAGGTAGCCATTTTATTTCTGCATTTCAGCTAAAAGGTAGCCATTTTATTTCTGCATTGCAGCTAAAAGGTAGCCATTTTATTTCTGCATTTCAGCTAAAAGGTAGCCATTTTATTTCTGCATTGCAGCTAAAAGGTAGCCATTTTATTTCTGCATTGCAGCTAAAAGGTAGCCATTTTATTTCTGCATTGCAGCTGAAAGGTAGCTATTTTATTTCGGCATTTCAGCTAAAAGGTAGCCATTTTTTTTGTGCATTGCGGCTAAAAAGTCGCCATTTTATTTCTGCATTTGTTCTCGATACTTTAACTAACAAATTCATTTAATTTCCAAAATTCAGTAAAAAAAATGTGTACGGGGAGGAAAACTTATTTTGGAAAACGGGGACGGGGACTCGGGGAGGGGGAAATAATTTTTCGAGAAAATTATATACCCTTTGCTTGTAGAAATTAATTATCTGTTAATCCAACAAAAAAACAGATTAATTGCTCTGTGAAGTACTTTGTTTGATGTTGATAATAATATGTTAAGATTCCCCCTGCTGTCTGAGCACACCCTTGAGCGCCTGAAGACGTCTGGTGACCCTGATTATGTACAGAAGAGCTCAAGATGTCAAGAGTTGATCAAGGTTAATTAAGTAAAAATTTATTTTGATGTTTCAAAGAATTTTTTTGAAGACTTTCATTTCTTTTCATTTTCATTTCTTTTATCAATTGTGAAGTAAACTTTTTTGTCGAGAAAAAAAAATTCAGTTAAAAAATATTCCTTTAAACTATGAAGTGTGCATTTTTGCAATTTTTTGTGCAATTTTTGAACAATAACTAAATTATATTTTAGGAGGCGCTTGCCTTCAGAAGAGATCACAAGAACAATGTAAAGAGACCACTTTACAGGTGGATTGTCGTTTTAATGAAATAGGTCTTTATTGATTGATTTAATTGATTGATTGATTGTTTGATTGGCTTTAGTGTTTAATTAATGGGTGGGGAAATTATTTTTCTCCTAATTTGTAGTAGTCGCCAGTCTACATTACAATCTAATCCTCTGACTAATTTTATTGAAGTTTTAACGGGTCGGGTATTTAGAAAGCTTGATATAATTCGTAAAATAGATACAACAACTTAAATTATGACGTCTGGAAATAAAACTGGAAAAAATTTATTTATTATTTGTTTCCATTATATTGAATTATTTAGCAAATTTAGAAATGTTGGATGGTTAGATAGTCAGATGGTTTGATGGTTAGATAGTCAGATGGTTTGTTGGTTAGATAGTCAGATGGTTTGATGGTTAGATAGTCAGATGGTTGGTTGATTGATTGATTGATTGATTTTTTTTTTATTGATTGATTGATTGCTGTATAGGGGATTCAATCAGATGTTGTTGCTGCAGAGTAGTAAATCCTACCTCAAAACTCCGCCGGTCATATTTGACTTTGCGAAATCAAGGAATTTAAATCAAAATTTTAACTTTTGGTGTCCCTATTTTTAAAATCAAAATTCAAATTTTCTGTGTCGCTTAAACATAAATATGAACAAATATAAAAAAATATTTTTGATTTGTATTTTGGTGTGTATTCAAAGAATTCATTTGTATCATTTTGGGAATTAAAATTGATTGATTGATTGTTTGAGGTAGCTGGGTGGCCTTAGAAGCCCCAACACCCCCCTGTAAGCACAGGTGAATTTCTAGAAAATACAGGGGTATATATGTTCTTTTATGATTTTGATGCTCTAGGGACAAAAGTTGAAATTTAAACTTTTAAAGGCAAGTTTTTCTTATCCTTCATGATATTTTTAACCAAAAAATTAATTTTTGACTCCACCCTAGAAATAATATTTTACTGAGCAAGCGAAACTAATATACCTAATATCTGGAGGAAAAACTTCTGCTGGCTTAAACTAAAATATGAACAAATATTTAAAAAAAAATTAAAAATTGATTGATTGATTTTCTGAGGTAGCTGGGTGGCCTTAGAAGCGCCTACACCCCCCTGTAAGCACAGGTGAATTTCTAGAAACACTAGATAAAATACAGGGGTATTTAAATACTTAAATGATTTTGATGCTCTAGGGGCAAAAATTGAATTTTGAACTTTTAAAGGCAAGTTTTTTTTTATACTTCATGATATTTTTAACATCAAAATTCATTTTTGCCCCCCACCCTACAAATTATTTTTTATCCCAAGCAAGCAAATAAACCCCTCCAAACCTAACATACCTGAAATATGGAGGAAAAACAAAAGAGGGGGGGGGGATTAATTTTTTAAGGAAATACACACCCTTGAAAATATTGAATATACTTTTCCGAGTCTTATGGTAAAAGGTGTGAATTATCAATCATGACCATAGGTAAATTAAAAAGCAAATCATCAGTGCAGAAAATACGTCTTTTTAAGTTATGTTATTGTGTTTATCTCAGGGGGCGGAAACGTCATGTGTGTGTGTCTCAGGGGGCGGAAACGTCATGTGTTTATCTCAGGGGGCGGAAACGACATGTGTGTGTGTCTGTGTGTAAAGTTTACCGAAGGTGTGTACTGTAGGTATATACAGTACATACGAATCTCGGTATTTGTACAGTCCTAGTAGTACTATATTATTTAAATATTTAAGTCGACGCTATAAGCCAAATTTTTTATGCAAAGAATATAATTTGATTTAAGTTTACAATAAACTAGTCGTTTTTTAAGCTTAATTATAATTGACAACATTGTTCTGCAATTTCCTTTACTAAAGTCATGTTGTGTGTCTGTACCAAAAGAGTGTTTGTAAGGTTTACCGAACTAGTCTGTAAAGCAGTGCGACTGGCGTTCTCATCCCAGACCAGCGCCATTTCCTTTCCATTCATTCCTATTCCCAGGTTTATCGATTATTGTCTGGAAACAATTCGTACTTCAATTAAAAAATAAACTAACGCTTGCTTCTCCACAGCAAATTGTATTACTATATACACAATAACATCCCATGACACATTTTATATATAGTAGATTTGTGTCTTCTCTATTTAGTACATATATAGTGACATATACTAAGGGTATTCATCTGTACAACGTAAACATATACACTGTACACTGTACAGTATATTTTACAGGGATGACAGTACGTTTGAATACCTGGACAATACAGTTTATTCTATAGGAGGAGAAACATCTCAAGAGGCCCCCAACGAACCTTTCATGGGTAATTTTGTTAAATAAGAAATGGAATAGAAAATTAAAATATTCCTTGTTCGTTGTTTACTGTTAAATTAACAAAAATTCAATTCCAAAAAGATGTCAAACCCTAAAAACATGCAAACTTGGATTTTTTTCTTCAAAATTAGAAGTTTATTTCAATTCTCTATTTGCATAATTTTAAGTTAATATCTGTCATTAAGAATTTTTTAAATATTTTTGTGAATACAATTTTTTTTTAAATGTTCTTAGCTCAGACTGATTTTTTAAATGTTCTCAGCTCACGCCGATTAATAAAAAGTTTACAGCTCAGATCTATTGTTTAAAAGAATCCAGCTCAAATCGATTGTTTAAAAGTTCTCAGCTCACACCGTTTATTTAAAAGTTCTCAGCTCACGCCTAATATTTAAAAGTTCTCAGCTCACATCGAATATTTAAAAGTTTACAGCTCACCGTTTATTTAAAAGTACCCATGTTAGACCGATAAATTAAATATTGTTTAATTTTAGAGAACCCGCGGACAATTATAGTAAGCCGGGATGTGTATTTCTACTGTTTAGAGGAATTCTATTGGAGCAAGCATTCAAAACTAAATATTCCAAGGTAAATAAAAGTTCATAAATGGGNATGTTTTCTTACTGAATGTTTCCTACACAAAGTTTCCCAACACCAAGCGTTTCCTGCCAACAAATGTTTCCTGCTACAAAACGTGGCATGCCACCAAACGTTTCCTGCCACCAAATGTTTACTGCTACAAAACGTTTTCTTCTACAAAACGTTTCCTGCCACCAAACTTTCCTGATGAAAAACGTTTCCTTTTTTATCAAATATAAAATTTCTTAATGTTGAAGCATTTATTATAGGAAACATTCAGTAACGAAACGTTTTGTGTAAGAAACCTTTTGTAAGGAAACATCCAGTATGGAAACGTGTAGTAAGGAAACTTTTATTGGCAGCGTTTTCTGTAGTAACGTTTTGTGAGGAGACGATCAGTAAGAAGCTAAGAATTTTATCTCAACGAAAAATACAATTTTTTTACATTTCGCAAATTGTTTTTGATTAATGAATCAATTAAAACAGTTTTTCAAAACGATTTATTGAAACAATTTTACCAACGGTTTTGAAAACCCAATATCTTTGGTTATAGCAAAATTTTATTGAATATACAATTTTAGGTGTTAGGTACTTTCCCAAGTTCGCATTTCCCAAGGGCGACTTCCCAAGTATCAATTTTCCAAGTGGCAACTTCCCAAATATGCAATTTTCCAAGCGGTAACTTTCCAAAAGTGAGGTTAAGCCCTCTGAGGCGCCGCAGGCTGCAATGGGGGCAAAGTGATGCAGCTAGGAGGGGGCCGAGTGCCGACTTGGGGCTGAGTGCTGCATCTAGGACAGACTTGGGAAGTTCCCGCTTGGGACAATGCCTTTGGGAAAGAACCTAACATCTACAACTTAGAAGTAGGACAAAAAAAGCCTTTAAAAAGTCACCTTAGATGTTAAAACATTGACTTACATAGGAAATAAAAAAATATCAAAATCAACAACAAAATTAGTTATTAAAGCATTTATAACAAGCTGTAAGTATCTCAATCTTGATTTTAATAGGTGTATAGTAGGGTGTCTCTTAAACTCTGATTGATTGATTGATTTCCAAAATGATGTTTTCCTAGAAAAAGGCATGCCTCGATTATGGTTGGAAGTACGTGTTATGTACTGGGAGGGTATACAACCAACAGCCAGCCCACGGACAGCGTGGAGATGATCAACCTTAGTAAGATTTAAAAACATTTTCTCAACAAAATAATCCCCTCCTCCCCCTTTTTGAAATATTTCCCCCCCCTCAAATGTTATATATGTTAGGTAAAAATTATCAGAAAGAAAAAAAACTTTCCTTTTGATGAGCCATTTTACCCCTGAAATTCTTAAAAATGTACACCCCTGCCTTTTCTTCTCTTATTTTGCGGATTTTTTTAATCCTGCACTTTTCAAGGTCTTCCTGTATTTCGACAGTGCATAAGTACTTTCCATTTAAATGAAAAAGACAACTAAACATTTAACTACGCGTTTAGGTCTATTTGGCTTTACAAGACAAGGATAAGGAATTCATTTTTTTGCACGGCAAATAAAATGAACTAAAAACATACCGGCTCGACACTCTGTCTTGACTTAGATACATTATTCTGCTTTTAAGTTTATTTTTGGAAAATTAAAGCTTATTAACGTACCTTTGATTTCTGTGTTTTCTTTGATTTCTAAGCATTAACTTAAGGAAAAATTTTCTTCAACATTTGAAGAAAAAAATCATAAAACACAAATATACATTAACTTTTTTATGGGAAGGTGGGGGGGGGGATTTGTAAATAAAAGAAGATTCTATGAAGATATAGTCCGCTAAACTACTGATTATTTTTATCTGGTTGTCACTGTTTATTATAGGAACTGACTCTAACCACTGGAAGCTGGTGGCGCCCATGCTGAACAAGAGAGTATCTTTCGGTGTTGTTGAACTCAATGGTTAGTAATGTTTAATGGGACTGTTAGCGTAGTTTAAAGTCACCCTCCATGCAAAAATGGCTATGCCTGATTTACAACGGTATAGGTTTGTCTGATCAAGTAGGAATTAGATATCAATGTTTTTTTTTCTTTAAACTGTTTTTTTTTATATGCGGTTTCTCTGCGAAACTTGTGCAATGCGAATTTCTTGTTTATTAGAAGCAATGGAGAAGATCAAAGAAATTAACACTTTTCTATTTAGTAAAATGACGATATCTTCCACATTTTTGATCAGATTAATGTTGATTAAGGTTAATTATGTTGTAAATCAGGCATTGGCCTTTTTACATGTAGGGAAGGGTCACTTGAAATCATGCTTAACATACATTCTTTTTAAAGAAGGGAATAAGTGTTCATTTATGATTGTACCTGATTTGAAATTTTTTGGGGGATCATGTTTTTTCTTTCACTGGTGAATGTTAAAATTTTTCCTAATCTTCATATTGAACAATCAAAGAAAAAAATATTGAAATCGGAGTCTAAATACTGAACAATCTAGTTACATGTTGAAAATCGGAGTCTAAATAATTTAATTGCATGTTGATAATCGGAGGCTAAATACTGAACAATTTAGTTACATGTTGATAATCGGAGGCTAAATACTGAAAAATTTAGTTGCATGTTGAAAATCGGAGGCTAAATACTGAACAATTTAGTTACATTTTGATAATTGGAGTATAAATCTGAACAATTTAGTTACATGTTGATAACCGGAGTCTAAATCTAAACAATTTAGATACATGTTGATAATCGGAAACTAAATACTGAACAATTTAGTTACATGTTGATAATCAGAGTCTAGATACTGAACAATTTAGTTACATGTTGATAATCGGAGGCTAAATACTGAACAATTTAGTTACATGTTGATAATCGAAGTATAAACACTGAACAATCTAGTTACATGTTGAAAATCAGAGGCTAAATACTGAACAATCTAATTACATGTTGAAAATTGGAGGCTAAATACTGAACAATTTAGTTACATGTTGATAATCGGAGGCTAAACACTGAACAATCTAGTTACCTGTTGAAAATCGGAGGCTAAATACAGAACAATCTAATTACATGTTGAAAATTGGGGGCTAAATACTGAACAATTTAGTTATGTGTTGATAATCGGAGGCTAAATACTGAACAATTTAGTTACATGTTGATAATCGGAGGCTAAATACTGAACAATTTAGTTACGTGTTAATAATCGGAGGCTTAAATTGCTAAAATTCTAACTAAAATTCTAACTACAAGGTACTGGACAATTCTGAGTACATATTGAAAAAGGAGGCTAAAATATTTATTGATTCAAGGTACTTTGTTATCGGAGGCTAAAATTTCAACTATTCTGGGTAGAATATTGATAACGGAGGCTTTATATTGTTTGGTTTAGGTTGTATTTATGCTATCGGAGGCTGGGACGGACAGAATATAGTGAAAAGTATTGAAAAATTCGACCCTAACACGGGAAAGTGGACTCATGTCACAGACTACATAAATATGAGGTAAATAAGCATATTTAATTAAATTAATTAAAAGGACTGTCAGCGAAATATCAGTTTATCCTCCAAAGATTCAGAAAGTTTCCCTTACTATGTTTAAGAATGATGGTCAAGTAGTGGACTTTTTCTATTTCTATCATCAGACAATTTTCATTTGGACAGCAGAAATTTACAATTTACTTTCTAGAACAAATTAAAATAACCACTAGGCTTCTAGGGCGCTTTGCGCCCTTCTTCTATTTCAACTGTGAACAGTTTTCTTTATATACGTTGTAAAACAAAAACAAACAAAAAATTTCGCGGATTTTATAAAAAAAATCGTGGATTTTCAAAATTTTCAAAATTAAAATTTTGTTCGAGGCAATTTTTTGAAAATTCAATCGTTCATTAACCTTCCGTTAGGCCATGTGAGGTCCCACAAAATTTTTTTGCCCGATCGGTTCAGCCGTTTTTACGTTTATTGGATACAAACAAACAGACAAGCAAAGTATATATATACTAGGCTTTTAGTGAACATGTTCTTTTTGCTTACATTTTAAAACAAAGAAGAAAAAAACTTTGCGGATTTTTAAAAAAAAAATTCGCGGATTTTCAAGAATTTAAATTTTTTTACAAAATTAAAAACCTTCATAACACATTTTTTTTTATTTTTATCATTCATGAACCTTCCCTGTGGTCACGTGATGTCCCATAAAAAATTTGGGCCCGATCGGTTCAGCCGTTTTGACGTTTATTGGATACAAACAGACAGACAAGCCAAATTTATATATAGATACAGAGCGTCCCATATCATATCGATTATCTCGAAGCTTAGACGTCAAAATAAACACATAATACTCAAAACATCTGGCATTTTTTGCAAGAAAATTGTTTTTTTAGCCTTACTCATTTTTTGAAAATGATTCATTTTTTTCTTAAAATTTCTCATTACTCCCGAAAATCGTAATTTAGACCCATTGGCGAATAAATGTCGCCTAATATCGCTTACATCTAGGAATCATTAAGAGAACAAAACCAGGGCGGATCTTACAGGCAACCCCGGGCGTGTAAAAATGTGTATCGATAGTTGAAACTCTGATGGATGAAATTGACTAGGAACAAGCACATTTCTAGCAATTCTCTTTAATTAATAATAGGATGAAGTTCGGAGTAGCTGCAATGGATGGCAAGATATTTATAGTCGGAGGATGTCTGCAAACCTATGATACCTGTTACACCTCGGAGTACTACGATTTAGAGAAAGAGTGAGATTTTTTTTTAAGACATGAGAAAGATGTCGTCTTTGTATTAATTACTCTGTCTATGAAATGTCCTGTTGATAAAATGTCCTGTCTATGGAAGTCCTATCTATGAATTTCTTTATCAATGAAATGTCCTATCCATGAAATGTCTTTCTATGAAATCGCCAAACACGGTTATTTTTATATAGTTATTATCTAGTTTATGGACGAGTATACCGGAGCCTAAACATGCAAGATCCAACCCTGTCCTAATCCCATACAGGGGTAAACTTTACCTCTTTGGCGGAGAAGGTAAATCCCTGATTCATTTTCCGTAGTTGGTTAATGAAATTAGAAAGTAATTAAGAAGTAGTTTAACTTACTCGAACTAAGTTCATTAAGCTGCTTTTCGGTTTTTATAAAGTCTAAGCTTAAATTAATATAGTTATTATTAATATCAAATTATTATAGAATTATTTTAATGAAAATTTGATTAGGAACCTCCCAGGGTGCTGTAGAATGTTTTGATTTCCATTCTAAACATTGGACAGTTCTTCAGACCAAGGTCAAGCAATTCATCAATGGTGGATACACAGGTAAAAATATTATGTTTGTTTTTATTTTTAAAACTTTTGGAAAATTAAATTAAAATTGTGCTTTGAGTTCAGGGGTCTATTTTTTACGAACACATGTTTTGTACACTACACGCCCACCTCCAGGCACGCAAATCTGCCCCTTTAGTAAAAGTAACTTTATCCTATATGAAGCATAAAGTCTGACCGCGTCAACCTTGTTGCACCGGCTAGACCTATTCATAGAGCTAGGAGAGCTAGGTACAGTACAAACTGGAAAGGTTGACCCGACTCGGAAATTCAAATGTACTACGGCTGCCCGTGCAGGGGTAAGGGAGGGGAAGAGGAATTGATTTTGGGGAATAAATGATAAAATGGGCGCCAGTCAATAAGTGGCAGTTGATACTGTTATCCATAAATCATTTATTTTTCTCAATTTAGCATTAAAAACAAAACAAATTTTTTTAACTTTTGAAACATATATTTCCATAAATTAAAAAAAAACGTGTTTTTCGTAAAAAATATTATCTGTTCGGTTCCATAGTAGTAAACCTTATCGTGTAAGAATTCCCATTATTACACGGTTCAGAGGAACAATTTTAATATTGTTCGCTTCCTTGCGTTTATGAATGCTTATTCTTACATTGTGGGTGTAGAATTTTCATTCTTTAACGCTCAGACCGCGTAAGAATGGAAATTATTACACGGTCAGAGCGTTAAAGAATGTATAATCTTACACGCTCCAAGTATTAAAGAATGGAAATTATTACACTTGTTGAAGAATATTCATTGTTACACGCTCCTTATATTGATCTTTTCAACATAGATCAATATTGATATCAACTTAATTATTTTTTTACGAACAACATGCACACTCACCTTTTCTTTTATATTAATACATGCAAACCTACCTTTTTATGCTTTATAACGACATGCTCACTTACCTTTTTTATATTAATACATGCTAACCTACCTTTTTATGCTCTATAACAGCATGCTCACTTACCTCTTTACTTATAGAAGTAATGATATAACTTAATTCAGTTACGTTTGNCCCTCCGTGTTCAATAAACATATCTCATTAAGAATGATTCAGAGGACGCTCAAATTTTCTAACTTTTCCTAAAAAAATAGTTGACAGTGTAAAGAAGCCTTATATTACGCATTTTCATCAAACTATCTGAGTCTCTAAGCAAACCAAGTTTTGTAAGATTTTGAAAATCTCTGCTATCTGCATATTTATAATAGAACGGTCATAGCTTTTCTAGAATGGAAAGGTTATCATGTTTTTCACAATTCCAATCAACTGCTTTTTCACTTTATAACTGGATACTGAACAAAAATAGCTTTTCCAAAATTCCACATTGAGTTGTAATATTTGGACAAAATAGACAGCATTAAGAGGTGATTGGGGTCGATTTGCCCCCCCCCCACTCTGTAGATATAACTGGTTTTGAAGTACCTAAACATTCACCCTATCTCGCATAGCTCGAGTTGAAGTGGTACCACAATCAAAAACATTTAATGTTAGTTTATGGAAACAAAGTATTGAAATATTAGTGTCACAAACTTAGCAATGAAAACAAACAATAAATCTTGATTTATGAAAAAAAAGACAAAGATCTTCATCATTTCATTTCTTAAACTGGTTCTTGTTAGAAAACCTACTTTACTCTCCTCTTTTTGGAAGATTTAGGATCTAATATCCAGCAAATGATTTTTTCTATATCGCCTAGTATAAGTATTCTCCCTAGGGTGACACGGTTCGGTCAGCCAATGGGTACATTTCGGCGGCTAGGAGCGCCGACCCCTATTTCCTTGAATGATGGGTTGTCCTTTAATAATGATAATAATATATGATTTCACGCTTTTGTTCAGTAGATTGAGACAACCCACTACTATTTTCTACCTTCTATTCATATAAAAAACTCAGGGCACATTCAACATGCTAAGTCTAAATATAGCATAAACTTTAAGAAAAAAAAAACAGCAAATTCATCATAAATTAGTAAAATAAAATTAACTAAGGGAACAATCACACCACATCCATTATTTACAAATAAAGAACCAATTTTTACTTATAAAAGGGTTTTTAACATTTTACCATTGTAACATTAGACAAAAATATCAGTAATAGTCAAGACAAGAGCATAAGTGAAATATAAAAACTTATTTGCAACCCTTCATGACGTCAATTGTTCCAACTTGATATAGTCGTTTTTCACACGCAATTTAAAAAATTTAATATCTTAGTTATTTTTTCATGGAACCTCACAGGTATGATATAATATTAATCTTATTATCAATGTTTTTAGGTTGCTTGGTGGATAAACCCTGGGACTGGGATGAAGTACAGATAAACCAACTGAAGGCGAGACAAAATATTAAGAAGATGTTGGTCGGACACGGTCTTAATGTCGTCCAGAATATGGCCGCCGGATACTATGATGCGTCATCATCTTAACCCTGACACAGGAGACGCTGAGCAGTGAGCATCACTCAAGAAAATTATAACTTTAATTTTCTCAAGTTTCTCGATATAGTTATTTAAAAGGAGTGTTAGTGTAAAATGAAAGGGTGTGTGGGTCGATATCTAATTTTATTAGCAATAGATTAATAACGTTAATAATATTTGATACTAAACCGTTCTTGTCTTGCACATCTAATCTAAGGTTAATACACAATTGTATAAATTTGATTCTCTTTACTCTTTATTTTCTTCTGAAGGACCTATTTAGAAATCAACCTCTATGCCCCTATTTGTTTTTGTTTAACACTCCCCATTAGAAACTTTGTTTACGGGTCTCTATCATGTATGTATTTGTTTACGGGTCTGTATCATGTATGTATTTGTTTACAGGTCTGTATCATGTATGTATTTATTTACGGGTCTGTATCATGTATGTATTTGTTTACAGGTCTGTATCATGTATGTATTTGTTTACAGGTCTGCATCATGTATGTATTTGTTTACGGGTATGCATCATGTATGTATTAACCCAAGTAATCTCTAATTTGCATTGTTTTTACCGACAAATCTACTCTCAATGTAGTAATTAAAAACTTTTTTAAAAAATATTTTTTTCTCTTTATCTCTCAACACAAAAGCATTTTGACATGTCGATGTTACTCTTGTCTATTTAAAGATTGAGAGCAAGCATCTCAAAGAAAAATGCATTGGTTTTGAAATGATTAGGATCAATTGTCAGAATTTTGCTAAAAAAATGACAAATGAGATAAGAATGGTTAGGCAAGGATTGAATATTTTCGACAAAAGATTTCTTTATTCTAGTATGATTTATCTCAGACAGATACTTCTACATGGAAGTTTTAATACTTTTTTATGGGTAAACAATTCTTAAACTTAACTCTGTTCTGGGATGCCCCATCCCCCTCAACCCAAAAAATCTTTTATTTAACATGCAGTGAGACTAATTACTAGAAATTTTATTTATGTTTTTTATTATTTTCAGGAATAAATCATGACGCCAAATTCTCCGGAGCAAGGGTAAGGAAAAACGCCAATTCTTCATTAAATTCTATGACGTTAACGTTGAATCAATAAATATCCTTATATAATGCAACAAACAATTTACCGAATGAAACGGTTAGTAAATATATATATAATATATATATATTTATANGGGGGGGGGTAGAGGTTAGAGTGAGAGACTGAAAAAAAGGAACATAAAGCAGTTATTTTTAATAAGAAAGTAAATCACAAAAATTATTATATCTATAAAATTGGCGATTTGTTAAGATATAAATACTTTGTAATGTCACACAACATCAGCATTTGGTTTAATTTAAGAACCTAAAACATACAAATAACTGAAAAGATATGAAAAGAAATTTTAAATCATACGAAAATAATGAATTAAAGAAATATTATTTGTATTATTTGTCGTTATGTTGTAAAATGTGGTAGCTATAATTTGACAGATTTAATCTGGTAAATTGTTTAAACTTTGTATGTACCAGGGCTAAATATAAAATGTCGAATTACATTATTATTATTTTTATTATTATTTTCCAGTTTCTTGAAACACTCCTAACTATTTAATTGTTTTCCAGGGCTGTTTGGAACACCCCAGACGGGGGGCGGAAGGATGTTGCAATAAAATATTTTGAAAAT
Organism: Eurytemora carolleeae; assembly: GCF_000591075.1. Taxonomy (NCBI): domain Eukaryota; kingdom Metazoa; phylum Arthropoda; class Copepoda; order Calanoida; family Temoridae; genus Eurytemora; species Eurytemora carolleeae. The sequence goes on along the minus strand of NW_019397769.1, from coordinate 13,767 downwards.
GAAATGGAGAAAGCTGAGTTCCACGTGGAGAAGAAACAGCTGTCTAGGTAATTTTAATCAATCAAATCATCAATTTTGTAAATTAATTTATCAATTTTTAAATCAATTAGGCATTGTTAAATTCAATTAATTCAATAAATCATTTAATATTTTCAATAAAAATAAAAATAACCAGTTTTTTGAAACTTTGATCAAATACATGAAAAATTATTAGTTCTATACGTAATTTATTATGACAGAAAGATGAAAATTATTAGAATGGTTTCTATTTCTCAAATCACTTCTATTATGGCTTGTATTGCTTTGATTGTATGAAAAGGAATAATTTTCTCCTTTTTAGTATCAATGGTTGATTTTCCATTTATTAATTGTACATGGTGCGTCACCCAAACATATTCTGCTTGTATGGAGCATGTACGGATCATTTATTTATTGTACAGGGTGCGTCACCCGAACATAATCTGCTTGTACGGAGCATGTACAGATCATTTATTAATTGTACATGGTGCGTCACCCAAACATAATCTGCTTGTACGGAGCATCTACGGATCATTTATTTATTGTACAAGGTGCGTCACCCGAACATAATCTGCTTGTACGGAGAATGTACAGATAATTTATTAATTGTACATGGTGCGTCACCCAAACATAATCTGCTTGTACGGAGCATGTATGGATCATTTAATAACTGTACAGTGTACATGGTGCGTCACCCACACATAATCTGCTTGTACGGAGCATGTATAGATCATTTATTAATTCAGGGTGAGGCACCCGAACATAATCTGCTTGTACGGAGCATGTACAGATCCTTGTGTTCTCCTGGTCATGGAGTACGCGGACTGTGGGTCCTTGTACAAGGTAAACAATATGTTAGAATTGTTTAAACTTAGTCTTGTACAGTACGACCCAAAAAATTGTGGAATATAATGGGTACTGCTCAACTCAAAATGTTTTTAGAACATGAAGCCCAGAAATTGTGCACTGTGCAGTGCGTACTGCATACGGACCCATTTCACTTGATAAGCGACTGGTAAAACTATATGCTTTATAGCAATATAAAAATATACATACTAATGCCTGAATGTCGGCTTCCTTTTCCACAGTTTTATGGGTCTCACTGTACATCTAATAAGACTAACATTATTATTATTAATGAAATTAATTTTTTTCGAACTTTTGGTTTTTAAGGGCTTCATTTTTAAAGGTCAATGTTAAGGTTGTCCAGGAGGTCATTGAGGTAAAAAGAGTGAATATATTGATAATGTCAAAGAGATCATGTCATTCATTGAGGTCAACCTTAACCAATAATTGCTGAACTGTCTTAATCTCTATTTGTTAGATCTTAATGTCGTCTTTAATCTTTGAAAAAGTTGTGGAATTTATTCGTAAACTTANAATAATAATAATTAATAATTAATAATTAATGATAAATAATTTAATATTTTTATAATTTAATGAATTAATAATTTCCAGGGGAGTGGCGTATCTCCATTCTTTGAAACCCAAACCTTTAATTCATCGAGATCTGAAGTCTCCTAACCTTCTTCTAGTCAACCATGGGCTTACTCTAAAGGAACCAATCCTGACATCTAGCGGACATTTTACAATTTAATGGACTGTACACTTAATTTTCTGGAATCCTTCATTTCTGGAATGGTTTGCCCGATGCACAAAAATGCCTTTAAAAACTTTATTTAAATATGAAGAAATATGACTGATCGCAATTATTTCTAATATTATCATTGTTTCTTCTTTTTCTTAAAAAATTATTTTTGGATTGATGCTGCAGAGAAATTAAGAGATTTCAACACTTTATTTGTCACTCAGGTCGAGATTGATAGGGTACAATTATGAATCAGACATGCCCTCTTTTCTTAAATAGAGGAACACATGAAGTTACGTCTACAGTTCCTTTTAAAAAAATTGGTCTATGCAGTTAATGCATTCTAAGATCTGAGGCCGAATTTTAAGAATTTAAACCGGTTCCAATTGAGCACCGGCTCAAATCTCGGAAACACTAAATACAATTTTAAGTGGAACCAAAGATTGAGACGCGACTCAAATTCTTTAATTTCGGCCTCGGATTTCCTGATGTCCGGTTGGGAATTAGATTTGCGACTTCGGTACGGCTTGCGACAAGTCGACAGTAATGACTAACATGAAAGGAAGCGCTGCCTGGATGGCTCCGGAAGTATTTGAAGGAAACACATATTCAGAGAAGTGTGACGTGTTCAGCTGGGGGATTATTCTCTGGGAGATGTTAACGCGTCGTCTTCCTTTTGAAGGTGAATAGAGCTGAGAACTTTTAAATGGGATATCCTTAATCCCGAGCTGGGAACTTTAGAATGGTAGATATCGGGATTAATGCTTGATCCACTCTTTTTCTTAATCTCCAGATTAAATATTGCTTGTTTTCCTCATGAATTTAATCTCCAGATTAATTAACCGATCGGGATTAAGGACATCACATTCTAAAGTTTTCAGCTCTGATCTCTTATTCTGAATACCCACTGGGGGATATTTTAATTTAATTTTTAATCCGCTCTCGTCATTTCCTACTACATAATAAAGAAACGTTTGATTAAAATTACAGAAACGATGGTATATCAATTGTACTAATATCGACCAATTGAGCTAAAGTCAGCTATCTACAAACCGGCTTTTAGGTCATTTAAAGGGACAGTAAAGGAAAAATGAAAGGGGGTATAGGCTGAAAGCTAATCACTTTAGCTCTTGATCTCGACCCATGAAAGTCATATCTGATTATTAGAATCAGATTATTCTGTGTTATTTTAGGTGCTCCACCAGATGAAACCTCAGCCTGCATACAATGCAGGGCACGCTATAAGCTGGGCTCTTCAGTGTGCAAAGTAAATTTTATCCAAAATGGCTGCCGGCGTAGTTTCAACTGGCCCTCAATTTTATTTGTTTTTTATCTGGTTTCCAATTGGTGTTTATCTAAAAGAAAATTGCAGCAGAGACAAAGGATTATTAAATGTATTACTTATCCAGAGAAAAAACAACGATATCTTCCCCATAGTTTCTCAGATCAAGGTTTCAAGGGTACTGGCTTGAATCGGGGATTCACGTCTTAAAATGGGGACTAACTTGAAATCCCATCGACAGTCCAAATATGTAGTTCAATTTAATAATTTGATAATTTGATAATTGAATAATTAAACAATTAAACAATTGAACAATTGAACAATTGAACAATTGAACAATTGAACAATTGAACAATTAAACAATTAAACAATTAAACAATTAAACAATTGAACAATTGAACA
>NW_019397769.1:0-10113 GCF_000591075.1 Eurytemora carolleeae | reverse complement strand
ACACGTGACCAGTATACTGCTCTGCCATTGGTGATAGTTCTGGTCACGTGATTTAAGTTTCAGATTTTCAAAATTTTACATATATGAATTTTCGTATAATTTTAACACAGTTTTATATCAGTTTCTCGAGACAGGAACATCAGATAAAACTTTCATGGGTCGCGATCAAGAGCTAAAGTGATTAGCTTTCAGCCTATACCCCCTTTCATTTTTCCTTTACTGTCCCTTTAAACAAATATGATTTAATCATGTTAATATGAACTTACTAAAAAAACATTTTTTTATTACGTTTGAGGACTAAATTCCTGTTTAATGTTGGTCTTAATAAACAATAATCCAAAATTTACGTTCGTTCAATCGATCTGTAGTTAAATTTTTATGTCACCACAAATGCGGGAAAAATAACATCTTTTTTTAAAAGCTTAAGAGTGCATCTCTAATTTGTTGAAATTAATCCTAATTCTAAATTAGTCTTGAGATTAGCATAAAGAGAGGATCAAGCATTGATCTCGTTATCTACTATTCTAAAGCTGCCAGCTCAGTTCATTTTTTTTCAACAAAAACAACGCTTATTTCAATATTGAGGTTATTGATAAAATGATTTATACATTAAATGATTCTAAAAAAGAACCTAATTACTCACCTCAAACTCTAAATTTTCAAATTTGAAATCTTTGCAGCCGGATGAATTAAGAATTTAACATTTCAAATTTTTATAAATCTAATTCTCAGTTTAAAATGTCAAGTTCTTTGACATGCAAAAATACAAGGATTAGTTTAAGGCGAACAGTTAGTTTCTTTTTTTATTTATTTTTTAAAATTAATTTTCAAATTGTGAATGATTGATATTAAGAAATCGGTGGAAATGATCTCCGAGTACTGTGGGCCATCCACACTGACCAGCGGCCCCCACCAATATCAGGCTGCCCCCCTCCTCTAGAGCAGTTAATGACCGTTTGCTGGAGCAAAGTAAGTTTATTTCATCCAAATTGCTTTCTTTGTTAAAAAAAAATGTCTATAATATTAAGAGAGGTAAGTTCCAAACCTGCCATTCAGTGAGAGGTTTCGGCCAAATAACTTTTTGGAACTTTTTCCCCTGAATTNTGGTATTCTTAAACTCGATGAAATAATCTTGATGCATTCTTTAACTCAGGCCTGCGGCCTTCGTTAAAGAATACATCAAGATTATTTCATCTCGTTTAAGAATTTCCATTATTACATTTTTTTCCTCATAAGATTATCATATTATAAAAGAATCTATATTATAAAAGTTTGTTAACCAAGGATGTGACAGTACGACCTAGTATGGCGAGTATTTATGAAGAAATGAACTCAATTCTTCCATTCTTTCCAGGATCCACTGATCCGATCCTCTTCTCAGAACCCGGTAATAATAATAATTGATGTCAACCCTTGATCTGATTTGATTAGGCTCGAGTTCCCTTCGGTTAATAGTTCTCACAAGCATTAACCCAGTCACTTCTGTATGCCGAGTCCATTAGCACCTAGTCCGATCAGGGTTTAGTCATGTGTTCGTTGTTTATTCTGAACCAATATAAATAGTATGGCGATAACATCTATCTTCTATCTATCTCATTATCAATCAGAGTTATAAATCCTTCAATCGAAGCTATCAGTAAATGGAATTATTTACTTCTACTAAAACTTGCAGCTGAGCGCTAACCCGGAAGTGTGAGTCAAGCCTGTTACAAAAAGCATCCCAGCGAGTTTCAGATTCATAAAACAAAAGAACAGACAAAAAAAAATCATAGAAATATTGTGTGAAGTTCAAAACATTCCCGAGTGCAATCTGTTACTTAATGAATGTAAAATATTTAATAACAGGATTAAGGAATTGAGTCTTAACCAAAAGCTCAAATTTTGTAATTTTTACAACCTGATGGTGGAAATCTTTGATATTTCAAACTCAGATTATTTGATCTAATAGAATACACAGTTTGAAATATCTTAAGATCTGCGACATTGGGCTGCAAAGATATAATGATTAGAAAATCAGAGTTTGTTGCAAATACTTAATTTCTTAATTCTTTTATTTTCAACATTACATTTAAGATTACTCTTGTTTTGAATTTAACATAGAATATTTTTATAATTCATTTTGTCTTTTCTTTTGTTAAAATGGATCTCTGGTAAACATTTAGTAAAAAAAACATGTCTTAATTAATATAAAAAAGCTAATATTTTTTAAGATTTCGTATCTTGTTTCTTCTCTTTACTCTTAATTTCTCACCTTTCACTTATTATTTAATAAACCTCTTTCCGCTCTTTCCGGTAATAAACATATTGTGAAAATGGTATGCTTTAAAACTTTAAAAGCTCATTTAAGTGTTTGTAAAATTAAATAGATCCTGATAAGTTACAAATTTCATAGTAAGAAAACCAAAATTGCCAAAACTTGTTGATTTTTTTCCTGTTTTAGAAATTGACCAGGATACTCTGGGAAGTGAGAGTTTGGCCAGTTTCAATACAGCTGAGGACAGCAGCCAGGTCAGCCTAACTGTTTCAGATCAAAACCCGGAGATTTTAGCTCTAGCTGTACATACTGTACATAATATTGCATCCAACCCTGCAGAGCCATCTAGCGGCGAAATAAACCATAAAAACTCAAATAGTGACTTGAGACCTACTAACCAGTTTAACGTGCCTAACATCAACCAGTGTCTTGAATCTGGATTCAACAATCATGGTTCCGCTGACACTCCTAAACTTGTAATCAGCATTCCGTAAGTTGCATCAATTAATAAAAAATAATAATTCAAAAATAATTCATTCTTAAACGTAAATAATTCGATTTTAAAACTGCTAATTTTTGACGAACAATAATTGTATTTTAACATTTAAAATCGTCATCATTCCTCAATGCACATATTTCTACACAAAAAGACGCTTAACGTTCCAAAATTTATTCATGCTAAATTATTTTTGCTATCTGATTAAAAAAATGGATGAATTTTGAAACTTGTTTTAACCCCTAGTAAAATAGTACCTTTTACTCAAACTATTAGAATTGTGTTTAAAATTTCTTCGAATTATTTTTGTTTGGAATTGACCTCCTGGACTAAAAAATGTTCCTTTCAAAGCTTAGCTTAGTACAATTTGTCTGAGATTTAAAGGGACTGTATGCGTTTTTTAAGTGACCATCTATTAAAAACGATACCCTAAACCTTAAACTGATTTAAATGTGGAAGATACTGTCGTTTTTTTTTGACTCGAAAAATGTTAATTTTTATGAGTTTCTCCATTTCTTCGTTTATAAACAAGAAATCCGCAAGTCACATTAGCAAAAAAAAAACAGCAAATGAAAATAAATTGTTAAAAGAAACAAAAACATTGAATTATAATTCACACTTGATCAGAGAAAGCTTGTAAATTGGGCACTACTAGCTTTGCATGAAGGATCACATGAAATTACGCTTACAGTCCTTGTAATGATGACAAAAAAGTTCACTAGAACAGGGGTCCTACCAATTATGATTTTTCGTGCAAAACAGTTGTCTCTACACTGTGGTGTTCCTGAAGCATATTTAACCTTGGAAAGTTTTGAAAATAAAATTCTAGAAAATGAATTTATGTTAAAACCTTGGAAAGTTTTGAAAATTAAATTCTAGAAAATGAATTTATGTTCAAACCTTGGAAAGTTTTGAAAATGAAATTCTAGAAAATGAATTTATGTTCAAACCTTGGAAAGTTTTGAAAATTAAATTCTAGAAAATGAATTTATGTTCAAACCTTGGAAAGTTTTGAAAACGAAATTCTAGAAAATGCGTTTATGTTCAAACCTTGGAAAATTTTGAAAATGAAATTCTAGAAAATGAATTTATGTTCCAATCTTGGAAAGTTTTGAAAATGAAATTCTAGAAAATGAATTTATGTTCAAACCTTGGTAAGCTTTGAAAATGAAATTCTAGAAAATGCGTTTATGTTTAAACCTTGGAAAGTTTTGAAAATGAAATTCTAGAAAATGAATTTATGTTCAAACCTTGGAAAGTTTTGAAAATGAAATTCTAGAAAATGAATTTATGTTCAAACCTTGGAAAGTTTTGAAAATGAAATTCTAGAAAATGAATTTATTTTCAAACCTTGGAAAGTTTTGAAAGGGTTCAACATTGTCTGAAGTCGGAATTTTTGTATGGAGTATCGTTAATCTTGAACGATTGATCTTGATATCCAATATGGGCACTTATAAGTTTGAGGATAAATTTTTGATCCCTACATTTAATTCTCCCTGCAAGGGCATGACCACAAAGGGATATCGCAGAGGAATTAATTTAATCGCTATGTCTATGCAAGATCAATTGCTTAATCCCAAGATTAACAAGACTAAAGTTCTGACTTCTTGTTTGAGGAAGGATCTAGAATTCTAAATGAAATGATTCGAAAAAGTTTCTAATCCCTGTGTTCAATTAACATGTTTTGTGACAGAGGAAGAAACTTAAATGCGGGAGAAAAACCTCAGGTTTGATATTTTCTATTTAGAAGTTTAAACTTTCTAAATTCTTCACTTTTACTATAATGCAGTGAGCTGTAACCTGATAGAACCATGGTTTTAAATTTAAAAAAACTAATTATTTTGACATTTGTTTGAAGACTATTGCTATATAGTAAGACAAATATTTTATAAGAATTTCCAACGATTGATTATTTGTGGAAACACGTGAATATTCGGAAGAAACTATTATTTTTATATTTTTTCATAATCTTTTTCTGTTTTGTGAATAGTCGCAATGTTGAAGCATTTAATTTGAAAAGTTTCACGTCCTCAAGTAGAATCTGATTTTATTTTAGTATTTTTTAGTTTTGATTATTAAATTTTGACAATTAAAACTTGTTAGGGATATTGGACTCCACCGGAGGATGATTTTGAAATGAACCTGCCACAGATGAATCCAAATGCACTCATTGGTATATAGTTTTTTCAGAGCTGGGAACTTCTGTGATAATCCCAATCGCTGTGTACGATATCGAACTTTGATCTCGATATCCACAAGAGTTCCCTGCTCAGTTTTCAAATTTATTAAAGCTTTTTAGCTTTTAAACCATGGAAATCGTAACGAACGTTGTTTTAAAAGGCAATTTTTGCTTGATTTTAATAATTTTTGTGCTTAAGATTAATTAATTGGTGATAAAGATTAATTTTACGAAATTTTTTTAGGGGCACCACCTGAGTTGCTTAGAAGGGGACCTCAAAGTTCGAGGGGGTATTTGCCCCCAATTGACAGGGGTTATCTTCCCCCTGCAGTCCCTGCTAGAGGAGGTAGGGTTCTCTGATACGCAAAAAATATATTTTTTTATGATAAATGCAATTCAGGTTCAGGCAATTTGGAAAAAAAGACTTTTTATCTTTTTTTTTTTTTTAACTTATTATGTTAATAAATTGCCTTTGGGGGATTTTTTGTGAAAAGAAGTTTTTTCTGAAAATATCTTTCTAAAAAATTGTCTATGCTATTTTAACTCGTTATTTTCTGTATTATTGAAAGTAGTTGTACTAATGTAGATGTTCTATCTAGATAAACTACATCTCTTTTATCCCTGCCTTGTATTTAACAGTGCTTAGGATCCGGATCTGTTGGATCTGTATATCTTGGCTTCCTGGATCCGGATTCACAAAAATATCCGGATCAACGGATTCGGATCCAAGGGGTAAAATATCAACCAAAAAATGCAAAAAAATTACTCTCAAAATCCAAACTGATAAATTATAAAAATTTCTGATCTCTGAATGGTTCATCTAGTTTTAGTATTTAAAATAAGGGGGAAAAGTAGAAACATTATTTGACAATTCTGCTTTGTTAAAAAAAAAGTCAGGAGTCATGTCCTGAATCCGGATCCGGATCAATTTTTTTCCAGTGCGGATCCAGGATCCGTATCCGCATCAAAATAAAATGGATCCTAAGCACTGGTTTATCCCTGCCTTGTATTTCAGGTTTCCCTGCGGAATGGTTGGAAGCTTCTTCTTCAGACAAGGATCAAAGGAAGAAATTCTTTTTAACTTGAAAACTAGAATTTAAACCTTAATGTTTACATTTTTAGATTTATCTATTAATCATTTGAAATTCAACAAAAGTTGCCTTATGTTATAGTTATTGAATGTTATTTTTTAATATTATTTTAGCAGTTTGCTTTATGGCATCTTTTCGGAGAACAATTTAGAAGCCACAAAAGTTATCCTCTCAGAGCTGAAAACTTTAGAATGATATATCCTTAATCCCGATTCATACTTTTGATTTTCTTCTTAAACCGTTCTTTCTTGGATATAGTAGAGAAACATCAAAAACCGGTTTTTCTAAATTAGAGAGTTCCTCCCATTTCTGTATATAATCTTAAATGGCGCGCAAAATTTCAAATTTATCGGTTTCATATACAGTATACACGACTCTGATTGGTTGAATTTTTAACACTTTTCAGGATACAAGTACAAGATTAGGTTAGTCTCGATATTAAGAAAAAGGAGAGGATCAAGCATTAATCTCAATATCCACCATTCTAAAGTTTTCAGCTCAGAGCGCTAATATACTATTCAGCTATTTCCATGGTTTAAGTATCTCTTAAAATTATAAGTTTCTCATTTGGATGTTTTAAATTGTATTGAAATATTTACAATTTGAGCGGGAAAAGCAACTCTCTGAATTTGTATGGGTCCTGCAGATCTCTTGGTTTCAGTTTTATTTTTTACGATTTTCTCCTTATAGACGCAAAATTATTAGCGATCGATGTCGAATTGTATTCAACATCAACCTATATCCCCTTTCATTTTTCGCAAACACTCCCTTTAAGTAATAAAAGATTTAAAACAAAGGGTTGAGTTTGATCTGACCGCAGCGCTTTCAAACTTAAATATGACTGACCGAGCTAATCTAGTCATTGGAGATAGAGGTAACACCTTAATTGTATTTTTGTCTTATAATCATGGCCATGGGTTTAAATCCAAGTGACCCTGCCTGTGTAGTGTCTGATTCACAATATCACCTATAACTGATCAAGGTTGTCGGACTTATCCACATTAATCTACAGAAACGTTTTAGATTGTTGACCTGTCTTGTATTTCAAAATATTAGCATTCACTTTCTTGACTTGGCAGAAAATAAATATTTTAATTTGAATTAATGAAAATCGCTTTTAACGTTAAATAATTAGTTATTTCAAGGGGCACAATTAACGGATCAGCTGTGTAAAGTCCACCCTGTTCACGTTTGATACGAAAAGCTTGAAACCACAAAAATAAAGTTTGTTTAGACATATAAAAAAACACTATATATTTGAATTAGGCTATAATGATTTGGGTGGAGATAATCAGGAGAGAATTTACAGGTAAACAAATTTAATGAATCTGAGCTAGGTCGCTGAACTACCCACTGTCGATTCAACTACTTTTATGTAGTGTTGATGTGGATTTTACATCTATAGAACATGGGACCCTATTCAACGAATCTGAGATAGGTCGCTGAACTACCTACTGTCGATTCAACTACTTATATGTAGTGTTTATGTGGATTTTACATCTATAGAACATGGGACCCTATTCAACGAATCTGAGCTAGGTCGCTGAACTACCTACTGTCGATTCAACTACTTATATGTAGTGCTGATGTGGATTTTACATCTATAGAACATGGGACCCTTTTCAACGAATCTGAGCTAGGTCGCTGAACTACCTACTGTCCATTCAACTACTTATACGTAGTGCTGATATGGATTTTACATCTATAGAACATGGGACCCAATTCAACAAACCTTAGCTATGTCGCTGAACTACCTACTATCGATTCAACTACTTATATGTAGTGCTGATGTGGATTTTACACCTGTAGAACATGGGACCCAATTCAACAAACCTGAGCTATGTCGCTGAACTACCTACTGTCGATTCAACTACTTATATGTAGTGCTGATGTGGATTTTACATCTATAGAACATGGGACCCAATTCAACAAACCTGAGATAGGTCGCTGAACTACCTACTGTCGATTCAACTACTTATATGTAGTGCTGATGTGGATTTTACATCTATGGAACATGGGACCCTATTAAACGAATCTGAGCTAGGTCGCTGAACTACCTACCGTCGATTCAACTAACTATCTGTAGTGCTGATGTGGAGTTGACATCTTTAATACATGAAAAATTCCTGAATCACCGATTCAAGATACGAGGTTGAACCGTCTCTAGACCTAGCTCAATTCATTAAATCTGTTCAACTATTATGCATTTTTATATTTATAAATTAAAAAAATCCTGAAGGTTTAAGCAATTAAGTTATTGTTATTATTATTTCAGGCCGCGTTTTTAAAAACTATGAATATTATTGTTTTCTCTATAGTTGTAAAAAAAGGTTTTTTACTAAACTAAAAGTTAAAAAATTGTCTTTCTATTTTTACCTTTCTGTTGTATAGATCGGAAGGCGCCTATGGAACGGGTCAAAGTGATGGCTCTCAAATTTCAAGGTATTTGTGTTACAGTGGAACCCTGAAAACAGTAGAATTATGGTCGTCTTCTTTCTTTCCAATTTATCATGAAAAGACCGCGAAGGATGTTGTTATTTTTAGCTGATTAGTGACTATTTCTAAAAACGTGGCGTAAATTTTTTTGTTCTGACAATTGAAAATTTAAACTTCCTAAGTCGCGACATTTTAAAAAATGAAAGAACTAGGACGAACTTAATTTGACTTTTCTCTAGTTATATATAGTATATACGCAACAAAAGTCTAGTGGGAAGGTACCTAAATGCATAACTAGCACAACAAGTGTATGTGTATGTGAACCCCGTGAGATGGTATGCGGGACTGAAGTATATTCTCTAACTCCTTTAAGTACTGTTTGTTTGTTTGTTTGTATCCAATAAACGTCAAAACGGCTGAACCGATCGGGCCCAAATTTTTTGTGGGACATCACATGACCATAGGGAAGGTTTATGAATGATAAAAATTTTTTAAAAATGTTTTTTAAAGGTTTTCAATTTTGTAAAAAATTTAAATTGTTGAAAATCCGCGAATTTTTTTTTTAGATCCGCAAAAATTTGTTCTTCTTTGTTTTAAAATGTAAACAAAAAGAACATGTTTACAATTTAAATAGAAGATGGGCGCGAAGCGCCCTAAAAACCTAGTTAAGTACAATTCAGATATTCTTCCTGGTTTAAACTCGGTTCCTGCTTCATCTACGCATTATTGAACTTGGTTCATACAAATAACTAGTAGGATATCTTCAGTTTTATTCACAAATAATGAATGCTTTCAATACAGACGAGAAAGTTCCAAATCATGATAATAGCTTTACAGTAGTATGGGCACAATGCCACAAATGCTTTAATGAGGAACTTATCAGTCTGCTGTGTTGTCCACGGTAAACTAGGGGTCCTGGTAATAAGTCAGTTAAATGAAGATTTTTGTATTTTCGCTTTTATACCTTTTTATAATAGGCCAGCGCCTTTTATTTTGATTAAAAACGTCTTAAATGGCTATCACACTTTCTTTTACAGATTTTGAAGTAAAGATCAAAAAATGAAACTTGTCAATACAGACTGCAGGATGTACTTCGCTTTAGTTAGTTCTGGCCCAAATCACGAGTTGGAACATTTATTTCCTGCAATTCTAAAGTGATCATCTCTTTAATGCACTGAATTTTTTATATAAATTAGTAAATTTAGTATTATAAATGATGAAATGCTAAAAATCTGTTTTCTCTGCTTCTGCTAATAAATAATAAAATGTCTAGAAACTTCTCTTTGAAGAACGAAAAAGCAATTTACAACAAATACAACAAAAGAGAAGTTGTTTTAAAGGATGCAGGAAAAGTAATTCACCATTTAGAAAAATATAGACGCGTTCTGAATGATTCAACGTTTAAAAAAAATTATGTCTTTTTATTAAATTACTTGGCATCTGTTTAGAAGTTTAGCTTTAAATGGCTCTCTCCCTCTAAAAATTGCAGGGACGTATCAAGGAATTTGTCCAGGAGGGGTTAACATTTTTCACATTGCAGGGGAGGGGGGATCAGTCACCGATCTAAAGATCAGTTTTCATTTCTTCAGAGGGTGGGGGGCTTCGTCTCCCACCCTGTATTCGCCTCTGAAGTATTTTCTATTCCTACATGTGTATT
>NW_019397768.1:0-43734 GCF_000591075.1 Eurytemora carolleeae | reverse complement strand
TGAGAAATACCACACGGTACATATATTAGGTCTTTAGGGAAATCGCTAAGTAGCGAAACACAAGTTAACACAAGAAAACACAAGTTAACACAAGAAAACACAAGTAAACACTAGAAAACACTAGTAAACACAAGCAAAAACAAGAAAACAGAAGTAAACACAAATAAACACAAGAAAACACAAATTAACATAAGGAAACACAAGTAAACACAAGTAAACACAAGTAAACACAAGTAAACACAAGTAAACACAAAAAAGCACAATTAACACAAGTAAACACAAGTAAACACAAGTAAACACAAGTAACCACAAGTAAGCACAAGAAAACACAAGTAAACACAAGTAAACACAAGTAAACACAGGTAAACACAAGTAAACACAAGAAAACACAAGTAAACACAAGTAAACACAAGTAACCACAAGTAAACACAAGAAAACACAAGTAAACACAAGTAAACACAGGTAAACACAAGTAAACACAAGAAAACACAAGTAAACACAAGAAGACACAAGTAAACACAAGAAAACACAAGTAAACACAATTGCAAAAATAAGAAAGCACAAGTAACACAAGTAAACATAAGTTAACACAAGTAAACAGAGGTAAACACAAGTGAACACAAGTAACCACAAGGAAACGCAAGAAAAGGAATTAATTGTTGTTTAAGAGGACTCTAAACAATAAGATAAAAATTCAAAGCTTCAAAAGCAATCTCAATATTTAAATCTCATTTACAAAAAGTAATATAAATTTAAAGCGCAATAAATTTTAATACAGTTTTGTGTTTTCATTGCTGCAAAAAAAACACAGAGGATACTTTTTCTAGAAGAAGATAAAAAAGTAAAGTATAGAAGAGATCTGAATTAGTCTAGAAGTAGATAGAAAAGAAGGATAGAAGAGTACTGAATTATTCTAGAATTAGATAGAAAAGAAGGATAGAAGAAACCTGAATTATTCTAGAAGTAGATAGAAAAGAAGGAAAGAAGAAAACTGAATTATTTTAGAAGTAGATAGAAAAGAAGGATAGAAGAAAACTGAATTATTCTAACCAACTTCATACAGTTTAATTTTATCTTTAAAGGGAGTGTTCGGGAAAATGAAATGGAGTTTTGGCTAAATCCGAAATAAATCTGAAATCGATCGCCACCAATTTTACTTCTTTTGCGTCTCAAATAAGACAATTTTTATAGAAACGTTTGTCGCTTACATAGATATGTTCAGAGAAATCCCGGAGTTTTTATATACATATATCAGAGCCTGCGATTTAAAAGCTTTGGCTCGAGCCGTATTTTCTTAAACCCGACTTTAAGGCCAAACCTTCACCCAACTCTAACGACAGCTTGTGTCACATGATTGACAGCTGCAAGATCTTCGGCTCGACTTTAGGAGTTAGGCTCAATGAAAATAAAACCGACCTTGATTGGTTTTAGTGAAGAATAAGGCTCAATGTTGTGTCTTGTTCTCATAAAAACTGGGAATGCGCCAATTCCTACCATAAAAATCCGCCAAATAGAATATTAAACCGGTTTTTAACTCAACTCTGTGGAAAATTATATGCATCTTTAATCCGAAAGCTCAAGCCGTAAATAAGGTCCAACGGCAGCTAAGACCCGAGCCGTATTTCCCCGAATTTTTTAAATCGCGGGCTCAGGATATCTAAATATTTACATATATCACGATATCTAAATATAAACGTAAATCATTAACTTAATTTAAAACTGATTTTATTCTAGACATATTGTTTGTTTTTTCGAGGATTTTGAATACTTAGTTTAGAAGATCTTTGCATCCTGATGGTTTAAACATTAGATATTTCAATTCATAATTTGAAATATCAAAGGTCTACGGCATTGGGTAAAGATATAGGGATAAGTGTGATTGACAAACGATTCTTACGATTTTCAAATTACAAAGGCAATAGATATAAGTAAAATTGTCGGTGATCGATTTCAGATCCCTCTTCTCATTTTTCAGGAACTTTTGCTTTAAACTTAAATTCTATTCCCTCATCTCTAGTTCACAGCTCATACTAAAATTTTGTGTTGGTGCGAGGAATAAAGTTTTTGATCTCAATAAATCCGATTTTATCTTCTTTTCAACGTTTTTGTTTTCCTTTAAATTTATTGTAGTTGGATAGAACACCGAGAAATTAGGAAGGAGAGCATCGTCTGCTGAAGAACCATGAAGCTTTGTTAGGGAACGGATTAGGGAGAAGAGAATATGGAATGGGAAATAGAAGTAGAGAAGAGAGGAGTAAAGAGGAGTAGAGGGGAGTAGAGAGGAGTAGAGAGGAGTAAAGAGGAGTAGAGAGGAGTAAAGAGGAGTAGAGGGGAGTAGAGAGGAGTAGAGTGGAATAGAAAATGTGTAGAGAAAAGTAGAGAAACGCAGAGAAAAGTAGAGAAAAGTAGAGAGTAGAGAGGAGTAGAAAATGTGTAGAGAAAAGTAGAGAAAAGTAGAAAATGTGTAGAGAAAAATAGAGAAACGTAGAGAGTAGTAGAGAGTAAAGAGGAGTAGAAAATGTGTAGAGAAAAGTAGAGAAAAGTAGAGAGTAGTAGAGGGTAGAGAGGAGTAGAAAATGTGTAGAGAAAAATAGAGAAACGTAGAGAGGTGTAGAGAGTAAAGAGGAGTAGAAAATGTGTAGAGAAAAATAGAGAAACGTAGAGAGTAGTAGAGAGTAGAGAGGAGTAGAAAATGTGTAGAGAAAAATAGAGAAACGTAGAGAGTAGTAGAGAAAAGAGTAGAAAGGAGTAAAGAGGAGTAGAGAGGAGTAGAAAGAATAGAGAAAATAATAGAGAGGAGTAAAGAGTAGTAGAGAGGAGTAAAGAGGGAGTAGAAAGGAATATAAAATGTGTAGAGTAAAGTATTGACAAGAAGAGAGGAAACGAAAATGAGCAGAGAAACGTAAGTGGAGAGTGGATTAGAGACGAGAAGAGGGAGAAAAAGCCAGTGGAAACATTCAAATTTAAGATAATTTTATAAACCCATTCTGATCTAATTTCTACCCCAACCTGAATCCTCCCTTCATACCGAATTTTGAAAAATAAATAGAAAATATTTTGTGGGAAAGCAAAGGTGGGTTTATTGAGTTTTCTCCCATAATTCCCCGTTATTGCTATTTCTATTCTATTTCTAGGTTTACTGTGGGCATTTTGCAGTGCTTGAAGGGAGACTGCAGGAATGAAGGATATCTTATACCAGACACGTTCTAGAGCCTTGCAAATGCATCCAATATCTTATCTAATGTAAAGTTAGTTAAAGTTTTTGTGTCAGGTTTAGTTTGGTAGAAAATAGAGTTCGATAAACAGTTTTCATATATATATATATATATATATATATATATATATATATATGTATATATATATATATATATATGTTGGAGTGGTGTCAGAAATTGAAGAAATACATGTCTAATTACGAGTGGGAGAGGATTCTCAATGATGAGAGAAAGAAGATGTTACTGGATTGTATTGATGGATGGACTCGCGTTTGATAATTACGAGGTAGAAGAGTTTTTCCAGGAATTTTTTAAACAATTCGCACATGAGAAGGATGAAGAAGGCAGGAAAATGGAATACATGTCCCGTACGCAGTCCAGGAATGAGAATGCCAGGAAATATTATATTGACAAGCTGAGATTGTGGGTTCAAGCGTAAGCTCCAGCCAGGAGAAGTTTAGTGGAGTTCAAGAATGTTACTGGGGCTGTACAATGCTGAGCTGAGGAAAACATTCTTGACTTTTATGCCTAAAGAGATGATGCATGAGAGCGAGATTAAAGCTGTCCTGGATCATCAACTGACGAATCTCAGGACCTGTAAACTCAACCCTAGAGCCCCTGCTCAGGACATGGCTGGACTGAGGAGTACATATGGCTATGAGAAGAATGGAAATGAGAGGCTGGATGGGATGCCCCCCCCCCCCCTAGAATTTAAAATATAAAATAAAAATATAATATAAAAGAGTTTGTTAATGCCAGAAATGAGTGGAAAATTCAAAACAAACCCCACTAAAATCAACAAGTTAATATTCATCATGATGGGAAGCCCCCACCCCAACTATTTTCGAATGTAAGAACCATTACCCCGACTGTTTATAAATACTTTGATCATTAAGCCCCGCTATAAATATCAAGGCCCCTACCCCAACTGTTTATGTAAAGAAGAATGATATAAATCTAGCGAAATTAATTACGTTTCTAGTCTGGAGGGTGGAAAGGCAAATTTAAAAATAAGAAAAATAAAAATTCTTTTTAAACTTGTTTTATATTTTTTCAGACAAAAAGCAAATATCATAACAGGAAATTGTTCTTGAAATAATTTGAAAATATCTCCAGAACACGAGAAATCCTGCCACCCCACCCTCGCTGACGGGGAAGCTATAGATCATATATAATATATATACTAGAGAACACACAAAAGAATGTTGCCACATGGATTTATCAACTATGATTACTTGAACTAGACTTATACAAAACATAATCATTATTCTTTATAACATCTTTATACATAAAAATTGTTTACAGTAATTTTTTCATTATATTTTAATGCACTTAATCTTAATTTAATCTTGGAATTATTTTTTTATTTTTTCATCAAGATAAAAGAGCAGTAATTTTATGTAAAAAAAACAATGTAAATCGATATCTAGACAGAAGTTTGTCTTTTAGATTTTATAAAATCGAGAAACCGGTTTCCGCAGCATGATACCAGATTCTTTAGTCATAAACCAGATTTTAAAGGCAGATACTATAATATTCAGAAGTCAGATACCAGATTTTGAATGTAGATACTATAATATTCAGAAGTCAGATACCAGATTTTGAAGGCAGATACTATAATATTCAGAAGTCAGATGCCAAATTTTGAAGTCGGATGCTATAGATTCGGGAGTCATATACCAGATTCCGAGGTCAGACACTTGATTCAGGACTCATATACCAGATCCTAAAGTCAGATACCCTATTCTGGAGTCAGATACCAGATTCTTAAGTCAAAATCCAGTTCTGAAGGCAGATACTATATTCCAAAGTCAGACACCAGATTCTGAAGTCAGATACTTGATTCAGGAGTCAGATACCAGATTCTGAAGTCAGATGCAAAATTCAGGAGTCAGATACCAGATTCTGGAGTCAGATACTACATTTTGAAGTAAGATATCCTATTCTGGAGTCAGATACCAGACTCTGAAGGAAGATACCCTATTCTGTATTCGAATACCTTATTCCAGGATTAATTTACCAGATTTTGAAGTAGATTAATAAATTCTTGAGTGAGATACCAGATTCTGGAGTTAGATACCATGTTTTCGAGTAAGATACTAGATCCTGAAGTCAGATACCAGATTTTTCGGTCAAATACCAGATTCTACAGATACCAGATAAAGATTAAGCAGCGACATACCAGATTTCGTTTCTTCTGTTCCACCAATTAAAGGGTGCATCATATCCGACCCTAAAATACCTAAACAAAAAAATATTCAAAATTTTGTAAAATGAACTCTTGGAGATTAAAGATGTGAGTGAGAGTAAATGAAGAATACTCGATTTTTGTCACTTTTTATAATCTACAATATTTCTAAGATGAAGGAATGTAAAATATGATAAAACACAAATCTAAGAATCAAAATACAGAAATTGAAAGAAACCCGTTGAAACCTCTGAAAGGAAGAAAAGAGGCGGAACCGAGGTTTAAAGGAACTGTTGACGATATTTCATGTTGGAGTTACATACGTAATGTAAACAAGTTTACGATGTGCGCTGCTTAACTCGTCTAAACAAAAAATTAATATAACCTTGTTTTACTTTCTAAAAATTAATCTTTTTAATTACGGTTCCTCTATTCAAGGGACTTTTAAAGTTTGAATCAGAAACAAACAAGGAAATTGACAAATTTTATCTCTTTTAAGGATAAAAAACATTGATTTCTTTTTCGACTTTAATCAAATAAAGGTTTAACTATATCTCCCTCTCCCTAGTTACATTACTCCTTGGTAAACCCATATCTTCCTCTCCATAGTTACATTACTCCTTGGTAAACCCATATCTCCCTCTCCATAGCTACATTACTCCTTGGTAAACCCATATCTCCCTCTCCATAGCTATATTACTCCTTGGTAAACCCATATCTCCCTCTCCATAGCTATATTACTCCTTGGTAAACCCATATCTCCATCTCCATAGTTACATTACTCCTTGGTAAACCCATATCTCCCTCTCCATAGTTACATTACTCCTTGGTAAACCCATATATCCCTCTCCATAGTTACATTTCTCCTTGGTAAACCCATATCTCCCTCTCCATAGTTACATTACTCCTTGGTAAACCCATATCTCCCTATAGAAACATATCTCTAGTCTTACTTCCTGAACACAGATAAATAGATAGAAACACATCTCTAGTCTTACTTCCTTAATACGTATTTATAGAGCGGAAAAACATTTCTACTCTTACTTCCTGAAAATAAGGAAAGCGTCATTATGTTTTACTTCCTACACTTGTATAATCATATAGGATGTCAAATATCAAAAGATATTCTATACCTCGCCGTTTATAGCAACTGATGTTGCGACAGGAACAGTCATCGCCATTTTTCTCTCGTCAGTATTCGCGCCCTGAATTTAGAAGAGAATTAATGTCGTCTTTCTTCTATTTTTTTCTTAGCAATGCTAGATACAGTACAGTGATTGTCATGAATAACACAAATATGAATGAGTTTCTACCCTATAAATCTTAAATGTTTCATAAAATGAGACGTAGATATGTTTAACTATTTACGTTTCATTTAATTGAAATTAGAGCAGAATTTATTAATATCATCAGTAAGAAAAGTACAGACCATCTTTAAGAAATCCTAATTACACAGGGCAATATTACCTTTGGAGGTAATCATTATAAAATTATTTTCGCTATCTTAATATATTTGAATAATTTCCAGAATATTCTCCCATTATCCTTTACCTGGATATAGTTGAATAATTTCCAGAACATTCTCCCATTATCATTTACCTGGATATAGTTGAATAATTTCCAGAACATTCTCCCAATATCCTTTACCTGGATATAGTTGAATAAATTCCAGAATATTCTCCCATTATCCTTTACCTGGATATAGTTGAATAATTTCCAGAATATTCTCCCATTATACTTTACCTGGATATAGTTGAATAATTTCCAGAATATTCTCCCATTATCCTTTATTGGATATAGTTGAATAATTTCCAGAACATTCTCCCATTATCCTTTACCTGGATATAGTTGAAAAATTTCCAGAACTTTCTCCCATTATCCTTTACCTGGATATAGTTAAACAATTTCCAGAACATTCTCCCATTATCATCTGAATCCTGCTCCACCTGTTCTCCAGTACACGCCCATTTTCTAGCCGGGTACACACGCTTCTCAATCTAAAGACAATTGGTTCAATTCGTCAGCCTTGTTATAGCTGTGAATTAGCTATGACTTCCTTGCCTAGTTGGCTGGGAAATCGTAGCTAAATTATAGCTAGAGAATGTTTAATGAATCGGATAATTATCACTAAAAACTCACTATAACTATCACTATAACTATCACTAAAATTCAGGGAACATACAGTGAACATACAGGGAACATACAAGGAACATACAGGGAACATACAGGGAACATACAGGGAACATACAAGGAACATACAAGGAACATACAGGGAACATACAGGGAACATACAGGGAACATACAGGGAACATACAAGGAACATACAAGGAACATACAAGGAACAAACAGGAAACATACAGGGAACATACAGGGAACATACAGGGAACATACAGGGAACATACAAGGAACATACAAGGAACATACAGGGAACATACAGGGAACATACAAGGAACATACAAGGAACATACAGGGAACTTACAGGGAACATACAAGGAACATACAAGGAACAAACAGGGAACATACAGGGAACATACAGGGAACATGCTTGGAACATACAGAGAACAAAGTGCAATTTTATGTGTTATTTATTTTCTGTTTTACATTTTTTTATTTAATCTTGGAAAACATGTCAACTAATGTGAGAAAATTTTGTTTTCCTTGTTATAATTGACAATTGTTACATCGTGTATAATTGGTCCATTTCTCTGTTGCCACCTATTGTACTTGATAATCTATTTCTCTGTTGCCACCTATTGTACTTGATAATCTATTTCTCTGTTGCCACCTATTGTACTTGATAATCTATTTGGTTCAATGTACCTTTACCGTAGGAAAGCTAAGGCTATAAAATTATTACTTTTATTAAAAACTTACTTCATCAAATGTTTGTTCTACAGTGTACGGTGCCTCCTCATTGTCTGGTTCAACAAACAAACTAAAGGAAGAGCTTAATAATTTTCTTTGAACCAGTTTGCTTACTGAAGGGTGTTCCAATAAACATGGGAATTCATTGACAACTTTTATATCGTCGTCGATCCATGAGGCATTTTTTCATGAACACAATTACTGCAGTATTCCAGCTTAAACATCTAATATCAAAAACGCCTGGTCTTGAGACTTTCAAAATGTGGTCTGCCATTTTTGTATCTTCAAAATTGACGGAAGTATTGCAAAATTTGAACAAATTTCAATTTATTTAATAAATCAAAATTGTCTCAATATCTTTGTCGTTACTTTTATTTTCTTTGCCATCCATTCAATATCAGAAATCAAAGACGACTTTCAAGTAGTCTCTGAATTCCCATGTTTATTGGGACACCCTGGAGAACAATAAGAATAGAACTTCTTATCATGACGGTATAACTATTAAGTGCTAGGTTGTCAAAAAAAACTGATTATCGTTGGAAAAACCTAAATATATAGTTTTCCTATACCATATTATATCTATGTACATATGACAAGTCCAACAAAAACAACTCGTAAATCATAAAACAAATTATTATCGAAGAGTTATAAAAGCAGTAAAATGTTTTGAACCTCTTGTATATAACCAAAAAGATTAAACTAATATCAAAACTAGAGGAGCTACGAGGTCACAAAGTCGCAAGTAATCTCGCATAAATTTGTACTTCTCTTCTATTAAGAGCGTGGGGGGATTTTTTCATGTATTAATGAATACTATTAGCAATAATAAAGTCAAAGAATTTCAATACTCTCTAAAAACAACCATATCCACTATTTTTGCTTGGTAAATCTGTATTCTTTCTCTCATGTGTCATGTTTTTTAGATATTTTTCAGCATATAGTAGAGAAATGAATTCTCGTATAGTTAATGGAATTCTAATCTGTAATAACACAGATATAGTTTTAAAAGTTTTTTCAAGTTTTTAAGTCTTATTCTTTGAGAACAGATAAGAATTATTTTTATGGGAATTAATTACCTGACTATGTTCCTCACAATTTGGCTGGCAGACTCAGACTAAAAAAAAAGGGAAAAGTTTGAAAAGTAAAATAGATGACTGCAATGCCATCATCTATTTGATAATTTTGAATGTACAGGGTGTCCCAATAAACATGGGAATTCAGTGACGAATTAGATATCGTCTTTATAAATAATTCTTTGATTTTATATACTGATACCAACTGAGAAAGCTGTAATCTGTAAAAGTTTCGTCTGCTATTTAACATTGTGTTTTTGTTTATGTTTTGACTGCATACGGTTGTACTTAGTAAAACAAGCAAATTGCAGTATACAAACAGAGTAAACTTGTCCGTCATCATTGTTCATCTTGCGGAGACATTATAGACACATCTTACACATCTTTTACCCTTTTCATAAAATAGACTCTAGCAGACATAATAATGTTATGGCTTTTGAAATTAGGTATTACATTGCTTATTCATAACAAAGACAATATCAAATTCGTCACTGAATTCCCATGTTTTTTGGGACACCCTGTAGTTTAGCTCTGAAAAAAACTAGAATAAGGACCATTAATGTTAAAAATAATTATTTTGAGGACGTTTTGAAAATTTATGTAGAGGGTGTAAGGGCGTAAACAGGGGGGGGGCAGAACCCAGAGCAATCACACTTTTAAAATCTGAAACTGAAGATTGAAGAACATAAAAAAAATTGGTTTGCTGTATTTTTTCTGTTAGTCTTGTTTGAAAGAGAGATAAAGTAGCACTTGTAAGGTAGGACTATATACCTATAAGTATACAAAAAGCCAAATGTTTTGAATTTGCAGTTCAAATTTGCCCCCCCCCCCCCCAAGATTTATTTCTGTTTACGCCGTTTTTCATATATTTAGCTTCAGCTGCATACATAGAGAATTTCTCTATGGCTGCATATTTTCCCCTCTCGCCCCTTCCTAGAGTTGTGTTTAGGAATAAAAGTCGACCTACAAATAGGTTTTTCTCTCAAAAAAACTGAAAGTTTCACTAAGTGGTAGAAGAAAAAAATTACCGCGGCTGGTGCTGCAGTAGCAGCGGTGAAAAGTAGAACTAACAAGAATATTCCTCTCATAATCAAGGTTTATGGTGAACTCCTGAAAAATGTTCTAAATCTCAAACATGTGTTGTATTGGATTCATTTTATATAATATTACTCATTACAACTCACTCATAACAATTTTAGAACAAGTTAAACAAAAATTTGTTTTGAATAATAGCGCCATGATTTGTTTAATTGAAATATTTTTCCTTGATGTTAAAGAAACTTAATTTTTAAAACTTCCGCTGTGAATATAAATATAATAATCGCAGATGTGGTGTGTTGTATGTCCATAACAAAATGGCGTTCATGCGCACATTCATTTTGCTTAAAATATGAATAATAAACATTATTTTCAAAAAGAATTCTATATCTTTATCCATGAGATCAGAAGTTATCTATTAATTAAACGTTTACAATAATTTTTCTTATATTTCTTAAAGGGACTGTCGAGTGTCAATTTCTGATAAATTTAAAGATTTAAAAAGTTTCCTTAAAAATTCGTTTTAAGATAGAAAACCAGCAATATCTTCTTCAATGCTGCTTGAATAAATATTCAACGGGTACCCATGTAAATTGGACATGCCACTCTACTGAAAGGTCACTTGAACTTTAGTCTACATTCCCTTTAAGTATGAACAATACACTCGAAAAAAACCTTTTAACGTTGATCTTATCATTGGAATGTCACCGTCGTCAATCGTTTAGACCTAAATTTAAATGTAAGTTCTTAAAAAACATAAAACAAACAAGAACAATCTGAGCTACAGCTTATTTTGAAACACGCTGTCTTTGTATTTTGTAATATCTAAAATATCGGAGTTATGTAAAAAATTGAGTTACGAAGTTGCAATTGCATTAATTATTTTACTAAAAAAACACATCTGTATAGCTTCAATATAAAAACAAGCTCAATCTAGATATACAGTGGGAACCAGAAAACTGCGGAATCTAGATATACAGTGGGAACCAGAAAACAGCGGAATCTAGATATACAGTGGGAACCAGAAAACAGCGGAATCTAGATATACAGTGGGAACCAGAAAATAGCGGAATCTAGATATACAGTGGGAACCAGAAAATAGCGGAATCTAGATATACAGTGGGAACCAGAAAACAGATGAATCTAGATATACAGTGGGAACCAGAAAAAAGCGGAATCTAGATATAAAGTGGGAACCATAAAACAGCGGAATCTAGATATACAATGGGAACCATAAAACAGCTGAATCTAGATAAACAATGGGAACCAAAAAATAGCGGAATCTAGATATACAATGGGAACCAGAAAACAGCGGAATCTAGATATACAAAGGGAACCAGATAACAGCGGAATCTAGATATACAATGGGAACCATAAAACAGCTAAACAATGGGAACCAGAAAATAGCGGAATCTAGATATACAGTGGGAACCAGAAAACAGATGAATCTAGATATACAATGGGAACCAGAAAAAGCGGAATCTAGTTATACAGTGGGAACCAGAAAACAGCGGAATCTAGATATACAGTGGGAACCAGAAAATAGCGGAATCTAGATATACAGTGGGAACCAGAAAATAGCGGAATCTAGATATACAGTGGGAACCAGAAAAAATCGGAATCTAGATATACAGTGGGAACCAGAAAACAGCAGAATCTAGATATACAATGGGAACCAGAAAATAGCGGAATCTAAATATACAATGGGAACCAGAAAATAGCGGAATCTAGATATACAGTGGGAACCAGAAAACAGCGCGCGGAATCTGAATATACAGTGGGAACCAGAAAATAGCGGAATCTAGATATACAGTGGGAACCAGAAAATAGCGGAATCTAGATATACAGTGGGAACCAGAAAATAGCGGAATCTAGATATACAGTGGGAACCAGAAAAAATCGGAATCTAGATATACAGTGGGAACCAGAAAACAGCAGAATCTAGATATACAATGGGAACCAGAAAATAGCGGAATCTAGATATACAATGGGAACCAAAAAATATCGGAATCCAGATGTACAATGGAAACCAGAAAACAGCGGAATCTAAATATACAGTGGGAACCAGAAAATAGCGGAATCTAGATATACAATGGGAACCATAAAACAGCGGAATCTAGATATACAGTGGGAACCAAAAAACAGAGAAACTAGATATACAGTAGGAACCAGAAAACAGAGGAATCTAGATATACAGCGCGAACCAGAAAATAGCGGAATCTAGATATACAATGGGAACCAGAAAACAAAGAAATCTAGATATACAGTGGGAACCAGAAAAAAGCGGAATCTAGATATACAGTGGGAACCAGAAAACAGCGGAATCTAGATATACAATGGGAACCAGAAAACAGCGGAATCTAGAAATACAGTGGGAACCAGAAAAAGCGGAATCTAGATATACAATGGGAACCAGAAAACAGCGGAATCTAGATATACAATGGGAACCAGAAAATAGCGGAATCTAGATATACAATTGGAACCAGAAAACAGCGGAATCTAGATATACAATGGGAACCAGAAAACAGAGGAATCTAGATATACAATGGTAACCAGAAAATAGCGGAATCTAGTTATACAATGGGAACCAGAAAACAGCGGAATCTGGATATACAATGAGAACCAGAAAATAGCGGAATCTAGATATACAGTGGGAACCAGAAAACAGAGGAATCTTGATATACAGTGGGAACCAGAAAACAGAGGAATCTAGATATACAGTGGGAACCAGAAAATAGCGGAATTCGTGTCGTCTTCGTTTTCTTATATTTTAAAAATATCGAAAAGAATTTCACATTTTTTTGCAACTGAGTAAATTTTAAAAAAGTGCCACGAACATTTTAAAATATAAAATTTTTAATTAATTTTATCAAGTAAAATAAGATTAAAAATGTTTTCTGGTTCTTACAGTGAAAAGTATGACCTCTCATTGAAATAGTCGCTAGCATGAACGATTCTAAACCCTCGTCTGAGCATAAATGTAAAAAAAACTTTTTTTTTCTATTTTGAAAATTGATAGTTTCAAATTGTGGTTACAATGTTGATCGGTAACAACTACATTTTTGGTAAATCAAAAATTTAATTTACCCACGCAGGTTCCCTCCACGACACTTGGTCTTGGGAACCCTTGGTAAAGTAAAATTCCCTTAACTTTCCCGTGAAGTTGATGTCAATATTTAATAATTTTTTTATTATTTTAAACTTTTTGGTTCCAATTTTTAAAAGTGTGCATCGCCGCCATCTTTAATTCATTAATTAATTCCATGAAAAACAAATAGAAACATAAATTATCAAAGCAGATTAATTAATATGTAAATGAGTTCCAACAGGCCGGATTTAGAATTTAGAATTATAAACTGAATAATCGATTATTTATAATAAAAAGCAGTTCTTTAGATTGTTATTTAGCTTTAACTTTTTCAATTTTTAATATATTTAGATGTAGAAGAGAGAAGATGAGAGTTCTAGGTCCTGTAGATTCTCTAGGTCTTTGTAAGGGTTGTTATGACGAGTTCTAGGTCCTGTTGGTTCTCTAGGTCTCTGTATGGGTTGCTATGACGAGTTCTAGGTCCTGTTGGTTCTCTAGGTCTCTGTAAGGGTTGATGTGACGAGTTCTAGGTCCTGTTGGTTCTCAAGGTCTCTGTAAGGATTAATATGACAAGTTCTAGGTCCTGTTGGCTCTCTAGGTCTCTGTAAGGGTTGTTATGTCGAGTTCTAGGTCCTGTTGGTTCTCAAGGTCTCTGTAAGGGTTTATATGACGAGTTCTAGGTCCTGTTGGTTCTCTAGGTCTCTGTAAGGGTTGATATGACGAGTTCTAGGTCCTGTTGGTTCTCAAGGTCTCTGTAAGGGTTGATATGACGAGTTCTAGGTCCTGTTAGTTCTCATGGTCTCTGTAAGTTGTATAAAGAGAAAATGAGAGTGGATCAGTTTTTACTCTTCAACTGCAGTATTAAATCATTCCTAGTTAGAGTTCAGACTAATATTAATATAAGTCGTAAGAGGGATGGGATAAGAAAAAGAAGGTTTTTATAAGAAAAAGAGAAGGTTAAAATAAAAAAGAGAAGGATAAGACATAAATAAGAGAAGGTTAAGATATAAAAAAGAGAAGGATGAAGTATGAAAAAGAGAAGGTTAAGATATAAGAAAAGGAGAATGATTAGATATGAAAAAGAGAAGGATGAGATATGAAAAAGATTAGGATGAGATATGAAAAAGAGAAGGTTAATATATAAAAAAAGGGGTTGATGAGATATGAAAAAGTGGGGGGAAGATCAGAAAACGATAAATGAGGGGTAAGAAAAAAAGAGAGGGAAGGGAGGGGTAAAAAGAAGTTAAATAGGGGAAAGATTGCGAGAGAGGGGGAAGGTAAGGGTAAGAAAACGTAAAATGTGGGGTAAGAAAGAAAGAGGGGAAGGAGGGGTAAGAATACGATAAATAAGGAGTAAGAAAGAGAAAGAGGGGGGAAAGGGAGGGGTAAGAAAGCGATAAATGAGGGGTAACAAAGAGAGAGAGGGGGGTAAGGGAGTGAGGACTAAGAAAGGATAAATGAAGGGTAATAAAGAGAGATGAGGAGCTATAGTAAAATCTTGCATAATTAAAAGAAGAATATAATTTACATTTGATTTGTGAGTTCTTGTTACAGATGAATTTGACAGAATTGAAGGAAGGGAGTGGGCACGGTAAATTAGAGGTCTTGCTTAAATTTCCACTTAATTTTAATTAAAAAACCCATAAAATGTAGATTTTTCGTATTGGCTACAGTGGTAGGCGATTATATCAGTACAATGAAGACGACCTTTTTGTTTGAGGATTGATTGTTGACAATATAAGTTTACAAGTAACCAAAGAGAAGATTTGTTAACCGACAGCTTCTCTTTGTTTAAATAAGAGATCCAAATATTGACTAAAAATATTCCGATAGGAACAGGATTCACTTAATTCGATGTATTTAGTTTTGCGTGCTAGGGGGGAGGGAATCCGGGGGGGGGGTGTAATTAGTAAAACAATTAATTTCTCATTTAAAGTTTGAACAGACCAAGTTATTGAATAATCAGATAATCAGATAATGAAATTCAGGTATCTTCAGAAATTACAATTGTTTATTGGAAGTGAGCTCAGCTGGCTCTTACTCCTTCCATCACTTTTTATTGAGAGACACAGTTTTGGGTAATTTTGTATCAAAACACGTCAGCGGTCAGATTGACGCACCTGGAGTTGTCTTAGGAATTACAAAAACTGAGACTTTTTTTAGCGTAACTCCTGGACAACATAATTTGATTTTTTATTTGATTTTAAGCATGATTTTTAGAAAAGAACAAACATGTAATCATATACATCATTTTCTATGGAAATAATTGACTATTTAGTAAAAAAAACAATGCGTACATTTTTGCTTGCAGGGTTCATTTTGAATTCCGCTTACAGTCCCTTTACTTCTTCTAAAAATCAAGGTTTTGGAAGTAAATCACAGGCAAAAGAGAAAGTAAGCCGAGCCAAGCTTACTTTCTTATCTTTTCCTACCACTGCCCTAGAAGCACCAATATAGAGAGAGGAGACGAAGTTTAAACTTTTTCAAGATTTTTTATTAAACTTTTCAAACTATTAGACTGATAACAACTCTTAAGCAAGTTTTATCTTACACACATTTATCATTTTAAAATACACCAAAATTACTCTATATTGAAAGAAGTTGAGTCTATGTCACAAACTCAATTTTTCTACTCCTCTTTTCATGCAACCTAACGGTGAAAACCTTTGATATTTCAAACTTAGATTATAAGATCCATGCAGAATTCATAGTTTGAAAAATATAAGGGATTAGAAAATATGACAAAGAGAGAAAATGGATTATTTAAGTGAACCATAGAAAAGTGTCATTATCTTTATGTTAAAAAATGTTTTGCCTAAATGAAAATATTTAAATTTGTTCTTATATCTATAATTAAGCTGATTATAAAAAAGTTTTGGCAAGAAGTTATTTTTCATTAGTTTTCATTTGTTTCCTTTTTAAAAGACGACATTTACAGATATCTCCTAACAAAACTTTAGCAACTAGATTATAGATGTTTAACAAGTTAATCATTAACAATGTGTTTAATACCCTGTTAAGCTTGATGTCTGGTTTACTGCACTGGGGGGGGAGGAATTAAATTGACCCCCCCTCTATTTTCTTTTTGTGATACAAGTCTCTAACATTTGATACGTTTTTGAAAAGAGCATGGGCTCTACTTCAAAAATTGGGAAAGTTGCAAAAAGCCAAATCTTTATTGCGAAATATAGTTATCAAGCAAAAAAGTGCAAACATTTTTGCCGCATATTGCATCAAATTATTAATTTTTAAAGAGTCCTTGACCCGGTGAATTCAAATATGCAAAAACATTTGTAAAATTTTCAAAACCTAAATGTGTATTCAAGAAAAACCAAAAATGTGCAAATTCCCTTGTTATAGGCTTTCTAAAGAGTTATAAAATGTTTAAATCCAATGACTGGAAATTGGACGAAATATAGATTTAGTCTGGTATAGGTAAAATAAGGCATTTGCCTGAGGACACAGGCAGTAAGTATAAAAGCCCAGCTCTTAGCCTTAAGTGAGGGACATGTCACACCGGACTAACCAAAGTGAGCAGCATTCGGTTTCTTATATTTGAAATCAAACGAGTTTTGGTCTTTAATTCAATAATCATTTACTTTACGGATTTGTTTATGGTATACAGTTTCATTCAAAATGCATATGCCAACAAAATATTGTTTGATGGAAAAGGCTAACAAATTATGTTTAATGGGTCAAATGGTGATACAAAGTCTGGAATATTGACAGAACCGTTAAATCCACGTGATGTGTTAATAAAAAAGCCAGAAAATTTGAGCTTCCTAAGGGGGGTCAAGTTGACCCCACCCCCCCAGGCGAGATGGAGTAAAAACCCTGGAGTTCCATGCTTTTTTCGCGACTACCCCTTAAGTTTTTTGTGCATTAACCATGTTTATCACTAACCCTATAGTTCAATGTTTATTGACTAACCTTGTAGTTCCATGTTTATTGACTAACCCTATAGTTCCATGTTTATTGACTAACCCTGTAGTTTCATGTTTAATGACTAACCCTTTAGTTCCATGTTTATTGAATAACCCTGTATTTCCATGTTTTTTGACTAACCCTGAAGTCCCATGTTTATTGACTAACCCTGGATTCCCATGTTTAATGACTAACCCTGTAGTACCATGTTTATTGACTAACCCTGGATTCCCATGTTTAATGACTAACCCTGTAGTTCCATGTTTATTGACTAACCCTGGATTCCAATGTTTATTGACTAACTCAGCAGTTCCATATTTATCAAATAATCCTGGAGAACTAACCCTAAAGTCCTATGTTTATTGATTAACCCGGGAGTCACGTGTTTATTGACTTAACCTGGAGCCCCATGTTTATTGAATAATCCTGGAGTCCCATGTTTATTGACTAATCCTGGAGTCCCATGTTTATTGACTAACCCTGGAGTCACATGTTTATTGACTAACCCCGGAGTCCCATATTTATTGACTAACCCTGGAGTCCCATGTTTATTGACTAACCATGTAGTCCCATTTTATTTAACTAACCCTGGAGTCCCATGTTTATTTACTAATGATAATGGAGTACTCCAATATGTTGACTAACCTTGTATTCAGATTTTATTGTCGTTTAAATTCGTGCAAGTAAAAATATTAGGTATATCTTTCTTTTTTATCTGGGTAAAAAATCTTCGAAAAATATTTTAACAAAAAGATTCGACAAAGGAATTTAAGTCTTTGCCACAAACTTAGATTTTCCAATCCCTATGGCCTATATATTTGCAACCCAATATTATATTTTATTCGATCAAATAAATTGGCATTATTACGCCATTTTCTAGTTTATGAAACAAGAAGAATATTTTTTTCAAAAAAACTGGTTTCATTTAAGATTAAACAGAACCTTATGTAGGTTTTACACAGAAAAAGGTTAACATTTATGTAGATGATGTATATAATGAAAAAGGCGATATAAAATGGTAAAATTACATACATAATTAATACTTTTTTTAGGTAAAACTTAGCTTTTACTTTGCAATTGTTTAATTTTATTTATATTTTCCGAGTTGGTCCGAATTCAGATTGAATGAATAGACTGAATTGAAGAAAACTGACATATGTCGGATTTTAACAATTTAATTTTGCTGGTTCACATTAAACCAAGTGATTTTGAGTATCAATAGACAAAAAAATAAACGTTATACGCGACACATACAATCAATTAATTCTATTTTGTTACTTTTCTACATTTCTCAATAAATTTCTCTCCATTGATAATCTTGCTATTTCGGCTATTTTCTTCATTTTTACAATAGTTTCTCTTTTCTTTCTACAGTGAATTTTTTAAATAAGAAAAAAAGAGCTACACAATCCATTTATATGAATCCCCCTGTATATATATTTTGTATACATACAAAGCCTGTTTTTACTAGAAATATCTACGGATATTTGAACTTTACTATATTGCTTCTATGCTTATTCCTCAAATTGATTCGCAGTCTTTTACTTTTATTTTATACCAGCAGAAAAAGATATAAAAACAGTTTTGCGATATTAGGATTCATTTAACTGTGAAAAAGGGATTTTATTCTAAATTCAGAAAATACAATAAAATTTTTAGATCTTTTTGTATGAACAATGGAATTTGATAGTTAATAAATTTAATGTGTTTTAAAGTAAAAAAAAATATAGTGATAACCAAAACACTGTAGAATAGGAAGACGACATTAAAGCAATTCTGAAGTGCATTTAATGTTTTTATAAAGCAAATAACTTTACTGATAAGTTATTAAATTGCTGTGCCTCATGTTCATTGGATAGTCGATTTCATATTCCAAGTTTTTTGGTTATCACTGTATCCTAAATATAAACGTATAATATATTCATAGTACACATAACATTTCAAAATTATATTTACATAGCAACAACATACTGAATCGTAATGTCTGTACAATGTACAATGTACAAAATAACATTTAAGGAAACAATTTATCAGAATTAAATTTCTAACCTTTTTTATCTGAAAAGCTAGAGTGCTGCAGCAGCTGAACCAAAAGATTCTGTACTGCAGGCCTAATATGGTTGGAAACTTTTGAATCACTCAATTTCAAATTCTAGGCCTTCAGGGCGCTTCGCGCTCATCTTTAATTTTAACTTTTGATTTTTGATCTTTTATCGAGTTTTTTCTTGTGATTTTTCATCCATAAACCTTCCCTAATGGGGTCATGTGAGGTTCCAAAAATTTGTTTGACACGATCGGTTAGGCCGTTTTGACGTTTATTGGATACAAATGGACAGACAAACGGACAGACAAGCAAAGTATATTTAATGAAGATAAATTAGCTTTTTACATTTTATTTTGTGGCTTTTTAAAAATCATTTAAAGTATTTCATATCGATAATTTTAAATCCACAGCGTTGATAGTTCTCTAATCTGTTATGTGTTTAATCAAACCTTTTATTAGACAAATAATATGATACTGAATCCCAATTTAATGAATTTAAGCCGCGTCTCAATCTCAATTCCACCAAAAACCGATTTCAATTGAGCGCCGGCTTAAATCTTGAAACATTCAATACAATTTCAAGTGGAACCAACCAAATGTAAGCTGCGGTTCAAATCCTTAAAATTTGGCCTCTGTTAGCTTTTGTTAAAAATCTATAATTTAGCGATTTTCTCTTATAAGAAAAACAAAGGTAACAAGCCATGGCTTTGAGAATCATTTAATTATATCATATATTAAATTAAGATCTAATAGAATTTTCTGTTATAGTTCCTTGAAGTTCAGTTTTCAGTTCCTTCTGTCTATGAATACAAATAGACTGATGATAGTTATGAGATGGGTGTTAGAAGTTTTCATACGCTATTAGCAAGATCCTGTTTAAGTTTTAACAATTATTTTTCCGCCAGAATTCAAATTTTGCGTTTATGAAATAAAAGAAACTTTGAGAAAATAATATTTTGACTAAAGGGACTGTAAACATAATTTCAAGTAACTCGTTTTTTGAGTAGTATTTCATTTCTGATCAAGAATGTATGAAATATCCTAATTTTCTCTTTGAAAATTTATTAATTTCAATTTCAAAAAATCAGAATCAAACAGTATTCAAGCTAGACAAACGACGTTATCTTGCAAGTTCTTGATCAAATGAAGATCTAAATTCTGGGATCTCCCCTTCTTTAGTGAAAAGTATCTTGAATTACAACAATAAATTACAAGACCAAGAAAACTTATAATTTAAAAAAGTTGCACGGTATGATACATTACCGCCAGTTATTCACTCTGCATTATTCCGAATAGAAGAAATGTCTTTAACGAATGAACTTTCTTTATCAATGGGGAGAAATCTTTCACTGGTTACATTCCTCCCATTTTTGCAACAATCTAGAACAATCTAGTCTGAGATCGGACCTTTTGTATGGATATTGCAAATCTTGATTGTTTGATCTCAATATCCAATGTTTGCTCTTTTTAATTTGAGAATCAATGCCTTTGCCCTCAGTCAAACTTATCTCTGAAGGGTTTGACCATCACAGGATACTGATAAGGAATTTGATTAATCCGTGGATTAGATTAATTCCGAGATTCACAACACAAAAGTTCTGACTTGAGTTGTATTGTTTAATTTGTGACAGGTGCTCCGGTGAGTTCTCGCAGGTTGAATAAAAGTGAAGAAAACTTCTAGCACTCACACACTCATTTAGTGTATTCTGCTACGGGCGAATCTTCAGGACGGGATACGTATTATCTAACACACATCTCTCAAATATATTCTTTTCCCTGGGGGAAGGGAAAGGGGGGGATTAGCATACGTGTATTTAACCTGTCTCTTAACTTACAAAACCAGTAGGACTGCTAAAACGTTTATTAAAACCGCTTACTAATCAACTTTATGTAAGGTTTGTATTAGTTTTAAAATTGTGATGGACCAAACCTCTGTAGAGTAAAAAAAGTAGATGTTAGTTCCACATTTATTGAAAATATATTTCAGTCTGGATTGACCCTCGTCAGTTCTAACGATTATTAGTTTTTTAGTTTGTTAAAAGAACATAAAAGCGTAATTTCAAATAATCCTCCATGCAAAGATGACAATGCCCGATTTACAACGGAACCCTTAAACGCTTTGCCTGATCAATGTTGAATTAGATATCAAAGTTTATAATTAATGATATCTGATATAATTGATTATTATCTCTATAACACATGACAATATTTTACCATAATTTTCTTGTGCTTTTCCAATTAAATTGGCATGGAACAACTACAATTCTTATTAGATTTAGAAGTGAAGAAAAATGGGATGTTTTCGGAGGGTTGATTTTTAAACCCCATTATTATGTTCCAGGTTTGTTTGGTAAAGTGAAATTGATGGTTATTTTGACATTTCAAATTCCTTTTTGTGCTCAATGCCGCGTAGGCAAGGATTAATTGAGTTGCGGCAATTTCCTCGTTTGAATTTTTACTGCTAAAATTGAAATCAATACTTTTCATGGTCATTGGGCAAAACAAGGGTATGACTTGGAGATGGGGGGGGGGGTTGATCTATTTGAATCAATCAAATCTAATCTAATTGATAAACACAATGGTTCACAGCAGTGAGCCATGATTTTACAATTTGTGAATTGTAAATGTTGAAAATATGTAAATTTTGCTGAGTACAATTCTTAAATCCAGAACCGTTGAGTTTATTAATATGTTAGACATTGATTAATGTATTTTTTAAAACCAATTTAGTTAGGTAAAAGAACTGTAATAGATTTAGAGTGTTATGCGCCCCCTCTGAAGTATAAGTACTTCGAGAAAGGGAATTTTGTTAACAAAACAAAGAATGAATAATAATGACAATCTGAATGAATTTGTGATGATGAAATGTACAAAACATGAAATCATCTTTAATAAAAACTTGTTTAAGTCTAGAATAATTGAGCTGGCGAATGAGTGGGGGAGGGGTTACAAAAGGAACAAAAAAATTATTCAAACCAAAGTTAATAAAAGGAAAATAAAAAGGAACTATACTAAGGTTTAAAATCAAACAGAATTTTTGAGGATGATAAGTAAATTTAACTATTAAGGATGAGAATGAAAAGGAATCACTAAGAATGAAAATGAAAAAGAACTATTAAGGATGAAAATGAAAAGGACCTATTTAGGATGAGAATGAAAAGAAGCTATTAAGGATGGTAATGAAAAGGAGCTATTTAGGATGATAATGAAAAGGAACTATTAAAGATGATAATGAAAAGGAACTATTAAGGATGAGAATAAAAAGGAACTATTAAGGATGAGAATGAAAAAGAACTATTAAGAGTGAAAATGAAATGAAGCTATTAAGGAAGATAATGAAAAGGAACTATTAAGGATGAGAATGAAAAGGAGCTATTAAGGATGAGAATGAAAAAGAACTATTAAGAATGAAAATGAAATGAAGCTTTTAAGGATGAAAATGAAAAGGAGCTATTAAGGATGAGAATAAAAAGAAACTATTAAGGATGAGAATGAAAAGGAACTATTATGGATGAGAATGAAAAAGAAATTATTAAGGATTAGAATGAAAAGGAACTATTCAGGATGAGAATAAAAAGGAACTATTAAGGATGAGAATAAAAAGGAACTATTAAGGATGAGAATAAAAAGGAACTATTAGGGATGAGAATGAAAAGGAACTATTAAGGATGAGAATGAAAAGGAACTATTAAGGATGATAATGAAAGGGAACTATTAAGGATGAGAATAAAAAGGAACTATTAAGGATGAGAATAAAAGGAACTATTAAGGATGAGAATGAAAAGGAATTATTAAGGATTAGAATGAAAAGGAACTATTAAGGATGAGAATAAAAAGGAACTATTAGGGATGAGAATGAAAAGAAACTATTAAGGATGAGAATGAAAAGGAACTATTAAGGATGAGAATGAAAATGAACTATTTAGGATAATAATGAAAAGGAACTATTATGGATGAGAATGAAAAGGAATTATTAAGGATTAGAATGAAAAGGAACTATTAAGGATGAGAATGAAAAGGAACTATTAAGGATGAGCATAAAAGGAACTATTAAGGATGAGAATAAAAGGAACTATTAAGGTTGAGAATGAAAAGGAACTATTAGGGATGAGAATGAAAAGGAACTATTAAGGATGGTAATGAAAAGGAGCTATTAAGGATGATAATGAAAGGGAGCTATTAAGGATGATAATGAAAAGGAGCTATTAAGCATGAGAATAAAAAGGAACTATTAAGGATGAGAATGAAAAGGAACTATTAAGGATGAGAATGAAAAGGAACTATTAAGGAGAGAGAAGAGGGATTTCTGTTGTCATATAAATCATCAATATTACACTCAAGAATCTTATATCACCACTCTTTAAACTGAATTTTCATTCTTAAATGTGTTTTCACAAGGAATCCCAAAAAAGCAGAGGAATTTCAAGAACTCTTAATAGGTTTTCTTTTCCAAATACCATTAATTCATTTTCTGTAATTAAACTCACTTTTTCATCTGAACCAAAGAAATAATTTTGACAGTTTGATGAATTTTTGGAATATTTTCAAGCATTTATTCAGGGATTTGTAAAATCAAGTATTTGTAAAAATTTGCCTTTAACGTTAAACCAAAAAAAATAAACAATTTTTTCTGATCAAACGTTTTAATATATAAAAACAGACTTTCGAGATATTAGTATTTAGCCAAAAAAGCTTTTTTATTCAAATTTCAAAAATTCAGATTTTTCCCTCTTCATCTTGTCCGTCAACCTTTGAATACTAATCTTTCTTTATTTCTTTGTGAGCTTGAGTTAAATTATTTCTAGATTTTTGGTCTGTGGTTTATTTTCAAACAATGACACCGCCCTTCAATTATTTTTGTTTAAATTAAATATTTAAAAACAAATATTTTCATAAAGTTTATTCAAAATCACAATATCCCTCCTCCCAATTCATGCTCTGTTTTCTACCCACGTCATTTCTAGCGGAAAGTTTAAATTTTGAAGCAAATTGTTTAAAACTAATATTCTTTCTTCTTCACATTAACAGGATCCATTTATGGACTACCATCAATAATAAAATCAACACAGTATACAGACGCTTAACAAACAGACACTTTCACAGACAAATAAACTAATGCAGTACTTCCATTTTATAAAATACCATTTATCAAAAGAACACATTTTATACATGTAAAATGTAGATTTTGGAAGATATTTTTTTTTGTCAAAGTAGGGTTCTGGAACACTCTAAACCAGTTCCATGTATTCTAGAATACTCTGTACCAGTTACATGTAATCTATAAACACTCTATACCAGTTATATGTAATCTATAAACACTCTAAACCAGTTTTATGTATTCTAGAACACTCTGTACCAGTTACATGTAATCTATAAACACTCTGTACCAGTTTTATGTATTTTAGAACACTTTGTACTAGTTCTATGTATTCTAGAACACTCTGCACCAGCTCTTTGTATTCAAGAACACTCTGTACCAGTTCTATGTATTCTAGAACACTCTGTACCAGTTATATATGTCTTCCGGAACACTATTTGTACCAGTTCTATGCATTCTAAAACACTCTGCACCAGTTCTATATGTATTCTAGAAACTCTGTACCAGTTCTATGTATTCTAGAACACTCTGTACCAGTTTTATGTATTCTAGAACACTTTGTACTAGTTCTATGTATTCTAGAACACTCTGTACCAGTTTTATGTATTCTAGAACACTCTGTACTAGTTCTATGTATTCTAGAACACTCTGTACCAGTTCTATGTATTCTAGAACACTCTGTACCAGTTCTATGTATTCTAGAACACTCTGTACCAGTTCTATGTATTCTAGAACACTCTGTACCAGTTCTATGTATTCTAGAACACTCTGTACCAGTTCTATGTATTCTAGAACACTCTGTACCAGTTCTATGTATTCTAGAACACTCTGTACCAGTTCTATGTATTCTAGAACACTCTGTACCAGTTCTATGTATTCTAGAACACTCTGTACCAGTTCTATGTATTCTAGAACACTCTGTACCAGTTCTATGTATTCTAGAACACTCTGTACCAGTTCTATGTATTCTAGAACACTCTGTACCAGTTCTATGTATTCTAGAACACTCTGTACCAGTTCTATGTATTCTAGAACACTCTGTACCAGTTCTATGTATTCTAGAACACTCTGTACCAGTTCTATGTATTCTAGAACACTCTGTACCAGTTCTATGTATTCTAGAACACTCTGTACCAGTTCTATGTATTCTAGAACACTCTGTACCAGTTCTATATGTTATCTAAGACACTCTGTACTTTATCTTCTTTGGTTTAAGGTAAATTGTAAAACCAAATGCACGGTTAAACTGAAATGGTTAAATATCTCATAAAATGATTTATCTCTGTATTAAAGAATATATAAAATAGGGAGAAAGGATAGATATGTGCTTCAAGGGACAAGAAAGGAAAAAGATGACTAGAAGGGACAAGAAAGGAAAAGAATGGACTTCAAGGGACAAGAAAAGAAAAGTATGGACTTCAAGGGACAAGAAAGGAAAAGTATGGAATACATGGGACAAGAAAGGAAAAGTATGGACTTCGAGGAACAAGAAAGGAAAAGTATGGAATACATGGGACAAGAAAGGAAAAGTATGGACTACAAGGGACAAGAAAGGAAAAGTATGGAGTTCAAGGGACAAGAAAGAAAAAGTATGGACTACAAGGAACAGGAAAGGAAAAGTATGGACTACAAGAGACAAGACAGGAAAAGTATGGGCTTCAAGGAACAAGAAAGGAAAAGTATGGACTACAAGGGACAAGTAAGGAAAAGTATGGACTACAAGGGACAAGAAAGGAAAAGTATGGACTTCAAGGGACAAGAAAGGAAAAGTATGGACTACAAGGGACAAGAAAGGAAAAGTATGGACTTCAAGGGACAAGAAAGGAAAAGTATGGGCTTCGAGGAATAAGAAAGGAAAAGTATGGACTACAAGGGACAAGTAAGGAAAAGTATGGACTACAAGGGACAAGAAAGGAAAAGTATGGGCTTCGAGGAACAAGAAAGGAAAAGTATGGACTACAAGGGACAAGTAAAGAAAAGTTTGGACTCCAAGGGACAAGAAAGGAAAAGTATGGACTTCAAGGAACAATTAAGGATAGATATGGGCTTCAAGAAACAAGAAAGGAAAAGTATAGAAATTTTAAGTTTGACCCAAAAAATTTCATCTTTCCTTCAAGGAGAGAATATGTTTTCTCATTCGTTCCATTCAAAAACTTCCTACGCTAAAAACCAAAGGACAGTTAAAAAGAAAAAAGAAATGAAACTTGAAAACTTTAGAAGCGAAATTTAAAAACCTTTGAAATCAAGATTTTGTTCAGGTTTGAACATGAAGAGAACTTGAAAGAGATCTGAACATGATCTGAACATTAAAAGAACTTGAAAGAGATCTGAACATTATCTGAACATGAAGAGAACTTGAAAGAGATCTGAACATGATCTGAACATGAAAAGAACTTGAAAGAGATCTGAACATGATCTGAACATGAAGAGAACTTGAAAGAGATCTGAACATGATCTGAACATGAAGAGAACTTGAAAGAGATCCGAACATGATCTGAACATGAAGAGAACTTGAAAGAGATCTGAACATGATCTGAACATGTAGAGACCTTGAAAGAGATCCGAACATGATCTGAACATGAAGAGAACTTGAAAGAGATCTGAACATGATCTGAACATGCAGAGAACATGAAAGAGATTTGAAAATGATCTGAACTAGGATCTGTAGAAGTTAGTGTTCAAGATTCCAAGTTGAACCTACAACTTGTCAAATAAACAAACTTTTCTAATAAAATAATTCAGGCGGACAGTTTAATTCTCTATCCCGGAGCTCGGAGCGTGGTTTCGGAGCTGAATTAGATTCACAAACTTGACTCCGGGTATAAGACGAAGTAGAGAACTATTTCTCAATTTAAGCTTCATATTATTAATTCTAAATAGAACCTTCTCCTGGTTTAATTTGATAACTTTTCACATTCTTTTCCATTTATTTTTTAATCAATATTCAAACTTTTTTTTTATTGGTTTCTAATTCTCTCTTCGCAATTATTATTGTTCATCCTTATTTTTGATAAAACTTTCTTCCCTTGGTTAGATTTCAGATTTTATTTTCAATTCTTTATCCTGGAATAGTTTTCTTTGTTGTTTACTTTTCTAGATTTCTCCTTTAATCTCTGACCATATACTTGAACAAGGAAAATTTGTATTTGTTTCATTCTCCACCCCTCTTCCTCCTTTTTATCCTGACCACCTCCTTTCTGAAACCTTGTTATTCTATATCCGTAGGGAGCCTAGTGTGTCACTAAGCTCTGAAAAGAATAGAAAAATCAAAAACCCTTAATATTCTCAAAACATGGCGGCTCCTTGATTGTAATATTGAGTGGGAAAACAGGGGAAAATATGGGTTGAAAGAAATAGAGGGGATTTTTTAAAAAAAGTTACTTTTTTTTCTTTGATTTAGGTCCGTTATAATTTTAGAAATGCACTATAAAATTCAAATTCTAGAAACTTCAAAGAAAAACTCAAATGGACGCGGATACTTTATCCCTTGGCTGTGTACAACCAGTAAAGGGTTATAAACAGTTATTGTTCAATTAAAGGCCGAGGTAGAGGTGCAAAACAATAGAAATTCAGAAGCCGTCGGCAAACATAAAACATTAAATTAAAGAAGGAATGGGGAAAGGGGGAGGGAGTGGAAAAAGGTCAAATGGAGTTTGATGAAACTAAAAGAAAGAACGGAGGGAGAGCCGGGGGGGGGGGATGAAGGAATAGGGGGGAAAACTGTAGTAAATGCCCTACTCTATAAGATTTTCTCAAACCCGTATCAATCCAGGTATTACTCAATCTCACTTTACTATCAATGTCAAACCGGACACGATCTACCTTTGCCAGGAACTGTCAATGTCTTAACTCGGACACAATCTTATAAACTATCAATGCCTCAACCCAGACACGATCTCATAAACTATCAATGCCTCAACTCGGACACGACCTCATAAACTATCAATGCCTCAACTTGGACACAATCTCATAAACTATAACTCGGACACAATCTTATAAACTATCAATGCCTCAACCCAGACACGATCTCATAAACTATCAATGCCTCAACTCGGACACGACCTCATAAACTATCAATGCCTCAACTTGGACACAATCTCATAAACTATCAATGCCTCAACCCAGACACGATCTCATAAACAATCAATGTCTCAACTCAGACACAATCTTATAAACTATCAATGCCTCAACTTGGAGACAATCTTATAAACTATCAATGTCTCAACTCGGACACAATCTTATAAACTATCAATGAATCAACTTGGACTCAACTTCTCTTGCTTGGTAATTGGTCAAGAGTCTGTTTCAACTGAGTATATTTTGGATTCTAGATTAACGATTAAGTTTAGTAGAA
Organism: Eurytemora carolleeae; assembly: GCF_000591075.1. Taxonomy (NCBI): domain Eukaryota; kingdom Metazoa; phylum Arthropoda; class Copepoda; order Calanoida; family Temoridae; genus Eurytemora; species Eurytemora carolleeae. The sequence continues at coordinate 14,847 of NW_019397768.1, read as the reverse complement.
GTAATTACAAGTTTTGGGTTGTAATATTCAAACATAGTTAAGCTAATAACAATATGGGTTTGACGGAGTTATATATATATTTATAAAGCTGTTAGGTTAATCGCAATACAAGATATGTGTATTTACTGATAAGCACATTTAAATTTACGGACAATGTACAATGTAATTTAATCTAGGTTACTATGGGATCTGCCACTGTATTTATTACAGAACGAATGGAGAGAGAGGGGGGGAGAAAGAATGGAGGGAAGGGGGGGGGAGGTAAACTGAGAATAAAGGATTGGGGTGGAAGTTGGATATTTAAGGAACCAATCGAACCAAGTTATCAGAGTTAGGTTCTATGATTGAACCTCATCAAGTGTGTGCATCCCACTTTATAGAAGAAAAACACGCAAAAACATAACCGGGGATGGGGGGGGGGTTACACATGGCTTAAAAACAGTTTTATACAGACTTATTCACCATATAAAAACTACAAGACACTCTGCAGCCGTTCTTCTTAGATAAAGAAGGGTTATATTATATGAAATACAAAACATATACTTACAAATATTATTAAAATATTGATACTTTTCACTTGTCCTTGTTGTTATTTTACTCTGCATATTTTTATTAAAATACCCAGTTTTGTATCTTAGCCCTAGCTCTTTTACCCATGGTACGTATCCCCCTTTTCTTCATATTTACATCCATATCTGCAATTTTTAATTTATCTATCTGACGGAAATTGAATTCATATTTAATGGCGTATGTTTTTCTATAACATCCTTGGATCCTAAATCTTTTAAAAAAATTTTCCTAATCTGAGACTCAAATGAAATACCACAACACGCTAAAAAAATATCAGAACTTCAAAACTTTCAAAATTGTCACAACTTCCTTAATTTGTGTGTCATAGATCTCTTGTTGATGCCCTTGGATTAGAAATGTTCCGTAGATATGTTTCACAACTATTCAAAAATAAAAATCGAACTATTATCAAAGCTGTAGTACTTAACAGAGCATTTTTTGGCACAACCTGTAGTATATGTATGTAACCGATAAAGAATAACATATTTGCTACTTGATTTGAGATAACATAATCTAAGCAACCTAAATACAAAGCCTATATATATATATAATGTATGAAGGATGCATGAACTATTTTATTTCCTGTCAAATATTCTTAAATTTATATATTTAGATTCTGAACCTTGATCGTTTATCTCGCATCCGACACACGTGCACTGGAATCATAGGTTTAACAGATTAGAATACAACATGATAAATAGAAACATGCAGAAATACAAGAATAAATTTATTTATTTATTACGTTTATACTCAAACGCTTACACACAATCATAGTTCAGCATGCATTCAGACATGCCTATACGGTTCTAGACATGCACTACACTTGTACAAAGTGCAACATAACCTTAAAGTAGATGTAGCGACTAGCGTTAAATAAGTATGCGAAGTGCAACATACATGACGCTAAACTGTATCTATGTCCAGACTGCATAACGCTAAACTGTATCTATCTATGTGCAGCATACATGACGCTAAACTGTATCTATCTATGTGTGCAGCATACATAACACTAAACTATATTTATCTACGTGTGCAACATACATGACGCTAAACCTTATTTATCTATGTGCAGCATACATAACGCTAAACTGTATCTATCTATGTGCAGCATACATGACGCTAAACTGTTTCTTTCTATGTGTGCAGCATGCATAACGCTAAACTGTATCATCTATGCATGCAGCATCATTACGTTAAACTGTATCTATCTATGTGCACCATAAATGACGCTAAACTGTATCTATCTATGTGTGCAGCATACAAGACGCTAAACTGTATCTATCTATATGTGCACCATTCATGACGCTAAACTGTATCTATCTATGTGTGCAGCATACATGACGCTAAACTGTATCTATCTATGTGTGCAGCATACATGACGCTAAACTGTATCTATCAATGTGTGCAGCATACATGACGATAAACTGTATCTATCTATGTGTGCAGCATACTTGACGCTAAACTGTATCTATCTATGTGTGCAGCATGCATGACGCTAAACTGTATCTATCTATGTGTGCAGCATACATGACGCTAAACTGTATCTATCTATGTATGCAGCATACATGACGCAAAACAGTATCTATCTTTGTATGCAGCATACATGACACTAAGCTGTATCTAATGTGTGCAGCATAATACATGATTCTAAACTGTATCTATATATGTGCAGCATACATGACGCTAAACTGTATCTATCTATGTGTGCAGCATCATTACGTTAAACTGTATCTATCTATGTGCACCATTCATGACGCTAAACTGTATCTATCTATGTGTGCAGCATACATGATGCTAAACTGTATCTATCTATGTGTGGAGCATACATGACGCTAAACTGTATCTATCTATGTGTGCAGCATACATGACGCTAAACTGTATCTATCAATGTATGCAGCATACATGACGCTAAACTATATTTATCTATGTGTGCAGCATCATTACGTTAAACTGTATCTATCTATGTGTGCAGCATACATGACGCTAAACTATATTTATCTATGTGTGCAGCATACATGACGCTAAACTATATTTATCTATGTGTGCAGCATACATGATGCTAAACTGTATCTATCTATGTGTGGAGCATACATGACGCTAAACTGTATCTATCTTTGTGTGCAGCATACATGACGCTAAACTGTATCTATCTACTAAACTATCTAAACTGTATCTGTCTATATGTCCAGACTGCATGACACTAAACTATATCTATCTATGTGCAGCATACATGACGCTACACTGTATCTATCTATGTGCAGCATACATGACGCTAAACTAAACATGACGATAAACTGTATCTATCTATGTGCAGCATACATGACGCTAAGCTGTATTTATCTATGTGTGCGGCATATATGACGCTAAACTGTATCTATCTATGTGTGCGGCATACATGACGCTAAACTGTATCTATCTATGTGTGCAGCATACATGACGCTAAACTGTATCTATCTATGTGTGCAGCATACTTGACGCTAAACTGTATCTATCTATCTATCTATCTAAGTGCAGACTGCATGAAAATGCAGTTTATGCAGATTGTTCTTAGCATTAACTGTTTAAAAGAATACAAATTTATCGTGTTTTTAAACCTCTAGGTTCAATGAGCATTCAATGACCCTAAAGACAGAAAACTGTTTTAAGAGCATACACATTAAACATTTTTCATACAGAATGTCCCCAAAAAAGCATATGGTAATCAAAGTAAAAAGCTTCAAACCTCCTTACCACCCTAAAACACCTTGTTTTTATGAAGTACATTGGCTTACGGGACACCTTGTATTTATGAAGTAAACAGTTTACGGGACACCTTGTATTCATGAAGTACATAGGTTTATGGGACACCTTGTATGAATGTGAAGTACATAGGGTTACGAAACACCTTGTATTCATGAAGTACATAGGGTTACGGGACACCTTGTATTCATGAAGTATATAGGGTTACGGGACACCTTGTATTCATGAAGTATATAGGGTTACGGGACACCTTGTATTCATGAAGTATATAGGGTTACGGGACCCTTGTATTCATGAAGTATATAGGGTTATGGGACACCTTGTATATATGTGAAGTACATAGGTTTATGGGACACCTTGTATAAATGTGAAGTACATAGGTTTATGGAACACCTTGCATATATGTGAAGTACATAGGTTTATGGGACACCTTGTATAAATGTGAAGTACTTAGGTTTATGGGACACCTTGCATATATGTGAAGTACATAGGTTTATGGGACACCTTGTATATATGAAGTACATAGGTTTAGGACACATAAATATTCATAAATATCTTGAATAAATACAGTAAAACCATGCAACGTAGTTTCAACAAAATATCCCCCCCCCCCCCCCCGGTAAAAAAAATCTATTTTCCACCATTTATCATTTTCGCATGAGAAGTGAGCTTAATCAAAATGTTGACTATTCCCATAACACTTAATAAATTGTATAAAAATTCAGCCTTCTTTAAATTTTTCAATCTCATACTTGTCTTTCCTATCCTATGGTAAGTTTCTCAGAGTACCCTGTTCAAACGGCTGAAACCATCGGGCCTACAATTTTTCTATGGTAATGGTCAATGGCCGGTCAGAACTAAGGATGTCACTCCAAAACAATATAGATTTTGAACAAATAATTTACAAATAAAAACCTTGATTTCTTTCAACGTTATTGTTTTAAGACATTAAAAAAATGATCAAGGATAAACAGTGCCATTCTCTACCTATAAAAAGATACTCAATGAATAGATTAAATTCTGTAAAATGTTTTAACTTCAAGAAGACAGGGGCGAGGAGGAAACTTGGTCCCCAAAGCCCCCCCCCCTCTTCCACCGGTACGCCCCTGTGTCTATCAGTGAGGGTTGATTGAATATATTCTTGTTCCTCGTAACCTAGAGACACAACATAATTCTAGTTCTAAACCTTAATGGAAGGAAGCCAGGGTAAATTGTTGATTTAATCTAGTTGATGTAATACCAGGGGTTCATGCTTACCACACTGCGGAATTATTTAAATATAGTTGATGTAATACCAGGGGGTTGTTTCATGCTTACCACACTGCAGAATTATTTAAATATAGTTGATGTAATACCAGGGGGTGGGTTCTTGCTTACCACACTGCAGAATTATAGTTGATGTAATACCAGGGGGTTGGTTCATTCTTCCCAAATTGCCGAATTTGTTAAATATAGTTGATGTAATACCAGGGGGAGGGGGTTCATGCCTCCCACACGGCAGAATTATTTAAATCTAGTTGATGTAATTCCCGTGGGGGTGGGGGGTTCATGCTCCCCCAACTGTGGAATTATTAAAATATAGTTGGGAAAATACCAGGGGGGTGAGTTAAATGTTTCCCACACTGCGGAATTATTTGAATATAGTTGATGTAACACCAGGGGGGGTATCATGCTCAGCATACTGCAGAATTTGTTAAATATACATGATGTAATACCAGCGGGCTGGTCACGCTTCCCATACTGCGGAATTATTCAAATATAGTTGATGTAAAATCTTGTTGTTGCATAAAATGATGAAGATTTGATAGATTCCCAATCCACATGTTGTTGCATGAAAGTGTAGGTTTGATAGATTTTGCATATTGTTAAATGTGATAATGTAGGTTTTATCGATTCAGAATGTTGTGGCATGTGATAATGTAAGTTTTATAGATTCTTCATGTGGTTGTTTGTAATAATGTATGTTTGATAGATTCCGCATATTGTTGAATGCAATAATATATCTTTAATAGATTCTGCATATTGCGTTATTTGGCAATGTAAGGTTAAAATATTCTGCATGTTGAGGCATGTAATAATGTACGTTTGAAAGGTTCTGCATGTTGTTGCATGTAATAATGTAGGTTTAATAGATTCTGCATGGTGTTGCATGTAATAATGTAGATTTGAAAGGTTCCCAATGTTTTTGCGTGCATTAATTTAATTCTAATAGATTCTGCAAGTTGAGGCATGTAATATTGTCGGTTTGACAGATTCCGCATGGTGTTACATGTAATAATGTAGGTGTGATAGATTCCCTGTATGTATAGTAAATAATAAGCTTGATCTCACGACTAACTACAGTACTTATACTCCTTATATACACCATAATTCACGAGATAAACCTAACCTTCAATACTTGATAAACTAGAGGAATTAAACTCATAGTTTACATACTGGAGTCACAATGAAACTCAACAATCTACACATAACCTACTGAGACTGCAATAAACCTACCAAGACTGTAGTAAACCTGCCAAGACTGCATTCAACCTTTCAAAACTGCAGTAAACCTACCAAGACTGTAATAAACCTACCAAGACTGTAGTAAACCTACCAAGACTGCAGTAAACCTACCAAGACTGCAGTAACCTACCAAGACTGCATTAAACCTACCAAGACTGAAGTAAACCTAACAAGACTGTAGGAAGCCTACCAAGACTTCAGTAAACCTACCAAGACTGAAGTAAACCTACCAAGACTGCAGTAACCTACCAAGACTGCAGTAAACCTACCAAGACTGAAGTAAACCTACCAAGACTGTAGGAAGCCTACCAAGACTGCAGTAAACCTACCAAGACCTGAAGTAAACCTACCAAGACTGAAGTAAACCTACCAAGACTGCAGTAAACCTACCAAGACTGCAGTAAACCTACCAAGACTGCAGTAAACCTACCAAGACTGCAGTAAACCTACCAAGACTGCAGTAAACCTACCAAGACTGCAGTAATCCTACCAAGACTGAAGTAAACAAAGCCCAATTTTATGATTGTTTTCCTAAGATAAGAGTCCAGTCATCTTTCTTAATTTGAATATAATATTTGAGCTTGAGGGCTAAACAATTCAATCAATATTTATCAATTCTACGTTTCATCCGTGTCAAACCTAGAGCTAGCTTTTCAAACCAAGGAGCGGCCATTTTCAAATTTTTCTAGTTTGATTTTTACTTTTGCTTTCACGTTTTAAAATATGGAGCTTTTAAAACTTATTAATTCTATCACAATTGCATCAGCTGTTTATGGGACATATTTTGTTTAAGATTCTGAACGTTTCCCATTTCTCATGGTTTCCCAAAAAATCTCAAAATGAATTCCCCTGGAAGGGGTAATTATGAAAAAAAAATCCACGTGGGAGGGGTAATTATGAAGAAAAAAATCCCCGCGGGAGGGGTAATTATGAAATAAAAAAAACCGGGTTGGGTAAATACAAAAAATAAATGCCCCTATCTACACTTTAGGTGAAGACAAACAAATATGAAAAAAATACCACACCCAGGTATTCATAATTAGACTTGACATTTTGACATGTAACATATAATATAGAACTAGAGAGAAAGATATCTTTCGAGAGTAAAGTGTTTAACCAGGTTTTTACTGTTGGTGTAAAGTGTATTAAGTTTGCCATCAATCAAGGTTTGTAGAACCATTATCTCAAACATTTACGAGTTTCGATATACATTAAATATATTAATCTAGTTTAGAGGAGGGGGGAGGGGGGGGGGCTAAATTCAATTTTACTTTATCAAAATGTACATGTATGTACTATATGTACTTAGGTCTTCCGTAAGAGAGAATTCAAATGTTATTAAATACAGATGGAAAACCCTTCTTTGTAACAAAACTTTATTTTTTTTTAAAAAAGTATTTTGTAAAATTTTATTCTGAAAATTTTTTGTAAAAAACAGAACTTAAAACAAGTCTTTATTTCCCGAATTTCAAAATTTTGAAAATAAATAGAGTAGGGCAATTCAAACGATTGCTTTATATGTGAACTGCAGTAATAAGTTTTTGAAGATTATTTCGTTCTCTAGACTCTAGACTAGAAATGTTCAAACTTTTGTGAGGCGATTTTTGAAACTGAATTTAGAATAAATCCTTCCAAGAAATGAAATGTATTTCTAACATATTAAATTTGTAAATATTGAAATAAGAAGCCTCAATCTCTCCATTTGAACTATAAAAAATACCGTACCAGTCTCATCGGAGAAATTATTTAAAGTTTGTAGCAATACATAAAGTTATTTCAGGTGATGACTATTAAATAATCTTTATTCAAAAATATCTTTTATCAAAAATCAGTTTGCAGATTTTTTATAAGAGGTTCCCGGATTATGCTTTTTTTAATGGTTTTCCAACATCACTTCATTCGCGTATTTTCCAATTTCCTCTTAAAATTAGCAGGTTTTTCATGAAAATTGTGATTATCCAGTTTCAGCAAGATTATTTGTGGTTTGTAGTGGCTTGTATAGAGCCAAGAGGTCTAGGTCATAAATGTTGTTAAGAAGTGACACCTCTCTACTCTTTCTATACTTTATTGTGATCATATCCTATTAACCTTGTAAAGCTGTACACTGTATACCACAGGGGGTCACAATAAACTCGTCTTTTCACATAAGCGGCAATAATAGAATTATTAAGAAATTATATTGTCTTTTTTAATATCAGACTTTCAGGTGCTGATATTTACAATGTACATGAGACACCCTGTTTAATATAAACCAACAGTAGCAAAATATAATATTTCCTCTAGAAAAATTGGTTCATTTCCCCTTTATAAACCTGAATCCTCATCTTATGTTTTAAGTTTTGAAGGTTTGATTATTGGATAATTTAAAGTTCAACGAAGAGACATGGAAACATCATTAAGGTAAACAGTTAGTATACAATATCATTATAGTCTTTAAACTTAAACATTCCACGACTCTATGACTGTCTCAGTATAAGATGGAATTTTGACAATAAGACATTTTTATTTTGCCGCTAGATTGTACTAATGTTAATGAATACGTATATATACGTTATATGCTAATTATATTTTTAGATAAAATTAAACTAAAATTTTTTTTCATATATTTAGAAAAATAAACATAACTAGCTTTGGAACCCAGCGTTGCCAAGGTTACTCATAGTTACTCCCGCCGTTTACCCGCGCTTTGTCGATATTACCGGGAAAATAAGAGTAGACATTCGGAATTCCGAATCTCAAAACCAAGTTAAGAACATTCTCCTGGCTCTTTCAAGTTCCCTATCAAAATTTTAGGCAAATCAGTCCTGAGTTATGATCGGACAAACAAACAAACAAGCAGGCAGAAAGACAGACAAGGAGAATTACAACTTGTTATATACATATAGATAATTAGAAACACATTTTAAACTATCCTGCCACTCCAAGATTGCACTTGAGACCAAAATGTTGGATATCTTTCAAGTTCAAGTGATCCTTAATGAAAATATGGCAAATTGAATATTTTTCAGTTGTGGTTTCTCTACCCTAGAGTGACTTTCTACCGCAGGAAAACATAAAAGAATTATCAAAAATAAAAACTTTTAAACTTAGTTAAACGACAATATCTTCCACATTTTTGATCAGATAAGGATTTCAAGGGTACCGTTATGAATCGAATACTGCCATCTTTGTATGGAGGGTCACTTGAAATTACGCTTACAGTCCCTTCAATCCAAATAATCAATGGTTGCCATCTCTAAAGGATAGAATGTATGCATATGTATGTATGAATTTAAATTTGTGGTATTTTTAATTTGTTTAATAATTTACAGAAAATGGGAATTGCTAAATCCTTCAATACAATATGTATGTGAATTGTAAATGCATATTTACATAAATGCACTTCTTTATCTTTGTTTATGCAGATGAATATCTATTCAATAAATAATCTAAAGATTGAATATTCATCCTAAACCTAATGTTTAATGTGAAAAGATATTTTTGATTTCTTGCCACAAACTCTGATTTTCTAATCTCTATCGTTTGATATTTCAAATTATGAATTCTGGTAAGTTTTTAAAATCAAAGGTTGTCATCATGTTGCAAATATTTAGGGATAGGAAAATTTGAGTTTGTGACAAAGACTTAATACCCTTTTCCATCTAAAAATATTCAATCTAAATTAAACATTTTAAATTTTCCAAATTTGGACAATTTATTAAGCTACTTAAAGGATTTTAAGTTATGTTACCTTCAATAATTTAAACTAAGAGTTTGATCAATAATCATTTGTCGTACGGCTTTTTAAAGATCTTATTTCGTTTTCCATATAAGCCTTCACCCCCCTGGTCACATGTTTTCAATTTTTAGATATAAAAACATAAAACCTCAACCACTTTATCTATATATCATAATAAAAGTCTTGAAGCTTTCGTCCAAATAAAACCACTTAGAATCGCAGTTTAGAGAAATTCGGGAAGCTAAAAAACTTTTACGAATTAATGTTTTTAATAGTTTAGTTTCGGGCTGTTTTTTCTGATTTGATTTACATAGAACTTGTTTAATTGAAACTAAGGGCGTATTTTAATACTGAGTGCTGGGTATAATTTCCTGTAGGAAAAAGTTGGGCGGGGTTTTATCCCTATATCATCTGCTTCATGGATCAGGGTAAGAAGAAGTTCTAATAGTTTCAAGGCCCACCCATTCTAGGTTTCTATACCCGTCACAAGAACTAAGGAACATTGAGAGAACCTCAGATATGAGATTGAATACCCTAACATAATTAATTGATGTATTATTGTTCTTGTGTCTCTGTAAGTTTGAGACTCATAAACGTTTTTCAGACTAAGACAAAAAAAATATACTTTTCAAAAAGATTCTACTTAGATTTTAAAATCCGTAAAAGTGAAAATGTGCAAAGTATAATATGTATCAACAACGATACGAGGTCACTATTAACCCATTAGTGACGAGAAGGTCAATTTTGACCGGGCTAGGGTTTTTTTTTAAGTGCCTTTTTTCTTAAACTGAATGTTGTGTTGTCTTTTCCTGCGATTTCCTTAGGATTTCCTGTTTTCAGAACATATTTTTTATTTGACGTAACTTCAAATTGGGGTTTTTTTTGCGATTTTAAAAAACCAAAATAAACAGATTTTGAATTCAGAAAAAAATCAAAAGAACACCCTGTAATTAGTTTTGAATCTATAAAATTGTCAATTTTTTTGCTAGAAATTTTTGTAATCTTCTTTTGAAGATCTAAATAACTAAAACATGAAAAGTAAAGTTTCGAAGATAATTAAATAATTATGAATTACCAAAGTTTTTTAGATTTTCATGTTTTACAGGTCACCCTGTACACAAAAAATCAAAAATTTAATTAAATATCGTTTTTTCATATATAAACTATATAAACGATCACGTCTGAACTAAACCAACATTTGTCTAGTTTTGGTTTCAAATTTGCTTTCTAACTTTGGGCGGTAAAATGTCTGGGCCGCGTTATTCAGGAGCCAAAAGGCAAACTTGTAATTCTGTATCATATGAAACTCTTTCATTTTTCCTTTACAGTCCCTTTAAGGATGAATGAATAAATGAATGAAAGGGTTAACGAATAGGTGATTGAAAGGATGAATGAATAACGAATGAAAGGAAGGATGAATAACGAATGAAAGAAAGGATGAATGAATAAGTTAATGAAATGATGAATGAATAAATGAATGACTAATTGGAATAAGATCTAGGGATAGAAATGACATCAACCCTAAACTAAACAAACTTACAATCTTGCAATCTCTGGGTCGTGATTCAACCATGAATTCAACCCACATAATCTACACTCAGATAAATTATAAATATATTGTAATCAGGCAGAGAGCAAGATAATACTTCATGCAGTCCTGGTTCCTACTTTAAATCAAATGTATAAAAACTCCGATATTGACTTCTTACATTTTATAAGTTTAGCGACTAGTCCGGAGTAATTAGTCCTTGTGAGGAAGCTAGGAAAAGATTGAAAAGAACCTTGCTGCTCCGGGTATAGATTAGACCTATAGATGATTAATATCCTAGTCTTTACCCAACCCAATACATTGTGCCTGAATACCTAATATGTATTTAAATATCCCGGGGGTTTGTAGAAACATCCATGCAATATACCTCTACTCCTCCAGTCCCTGTCATACAACCAATAAAACATTCAATATTCAACATTGCCGGAGGTGCTAGGTTACTAGATACTGGATACTAGGGTACTATGGGATACTGGGATACTTTATACTTTATACTGGAATACTATGGGATACTGGATACTAGGGTACTATGGGATACTGGGATACTGTATACTTGATACTGGAATACTATGGGATACTGGATACTGCAATGCTATGGAATACTGGAATGAATTTGATACAGGTTACTTCACTTTTAAGGGATTATGGTACTGAAATACTAAAGGATACTGAGTACTGTGATACTAGATACAGGATACTGGAATACTATGGAATACTGGAATACTATGGGATACTGGAATACTATGGGACACTAAATACTGTAATACTAGATACAGGATACTGGGATACTATGGGATACTGGGTACTGGCATACTGGATACTGGATACTGAATACTGGATAAAGGATACTGGATACTGGATACTGGATACTGAATTTAGGATACTAGATACTGGGATTCAGGGTACATGGATACAGTATACTGGAATACTATGGGATACCGGATAATAGAAGTTTAGGATACAAGATATTGGGACATTTTAACGGGTTCTCCAATAAAATTCAGGCACTTCGGCAAGGCAAGGCAAGGGGTGTTGAAAAGTAATGATCGGACATATATAAAACCCAAGACTACAGTCGAACCAGAAAACTGTGGAATATGAAGACGACATTATAGCAATTCTGAAGTTCATTTGATGTTGTTTAAAGCATATAGCTTTACTTGAAAGTTATTATATTACTTATTAAGTAAAATTGGTCTGTTTACATTGTACAATTTCTGTGCCTCATGTTCAATGAGCTATTAAAAGTCATAACTTGAGTTTAAAAGTCGACTTCCTATTCCAGAGTTTTATGGTTATCACTGTAATACAATATTTATAGAACTTTAATTGGTATATTATAAGATACAAAATCATTTTTTTTTAAATACAATATTATAAATTCTGAAAATTTCAAAACTTCTGTCAATATATTTAATATTTTTATGCTCTAAAGCTTCGAATTAAATTAAGTTAAATTAATTTTAGAAATAAAATATTTAAATGTTGCATCTCACAGAAGGCTTCAAACTTTGAATTAGATTTAGCATAATTTTAATTGGTTTCCAAGGAGGTGAATCTACAAGGACCTAATTTAGAAAACATGTGATAAAAGAAGAAATATAAAAATGTAGAAAACAAGAAAAAGAACTCTTTGAAAAACAATTTTTTTATCTTGATATTTTACACAATATTTTTCAGAAAAAATAGGCAAATTTTTAGGACAGGAATTGAGTCTTTTCTTCACACTAAAATTGTTAAAATTCCTATATTTGTGCAACCCGACATCTGAGCTATTTCAAACTGTAATTTCTGTTTGATCAAAAAATCAAATATCAAAATATCATAGTATCATGAGGTTGCAAAGATAATGGAATAAAAAAAATTGAGTTTGTAATAACGTCTTAATTTTGTTTATACTCGACATAGTACAAATTAATCTTGACAAACAGACAAACATAATCAAATATATATGATAAATGCTTATTAAAAATCCCAAGGTCGACAGACCGAAATATATGAATTGATATAGATTAATTAAAATTGATAGAAATATAAAATAAATGGGTAGACTTATAATCTATTATATACAGATATGTTTAATACATATAAAGATAAAACAAGATGGATCTTGAATGATGAGTATTCCTTGTAAAGATACGGGGGTTTTTCCAATCTTTATAAAAAGCTAAGATAAAAGACGGGAGAGAACGAAACTTTTGAATCTTAAACCGGGACTTCATGCGGTCACAAGATTCCGTTCCCCCTCGAATTTTTAACTGTGGAAGTTCAATTTTTTATTAGTTACAACAAGGATAATGTAGTAATAAAACTTGTTTAAGAGTTAAAGATAGGTTTAGTGAAACCCAACAAGTAAAATATAATGATAACACTTGTTTAAGAGAAAAGATAGGTTTAGGGAAAACCAACAAGTAAAATATAATGATAACACTTGTTTAAGAGCAAAGAATAGNTAGTTGATGATCTAGGAAACCATGTTTAGTAGTTTGATGAGAACAGTATTGAAGAACTCTAAATCTAGTTGATGATCTAGGAAACCATGTATAGTAGTTTGATGAGAACAGTATTGAAGAACTAGTTGATGATCTAGGAAACCATGTTTAGTAGTTTGATGAGAACAGTATTTAAGAACTCTAGATCTATAGTTGATGATCTAGGAAACCATGTTTAGTAGTTTCATGAGAACAGTATTGAAGGACTCTAAATCTAGTTGATGATCTAGGAAACCATGTTTAGTAGTTTGATGAGAACAGTATTTAAGAACTCTAGATCTAGTTGATGATCTTGGAAACCATGTTTAGTAGATTGATGAGAACAGTATTTAAGAACTCTCAAACTTTTCTAATTTAACTCTAAGGACTTTAAATTTTAGCTTCAGCAATCTGTCGAAACTTATTAAATACATAAAAGGATGATTCTGAGATATTATCTAACTGTTAAATTTGAGTAAAAGTAATTTCATATTAAAATCTTGCATGTGTTCACTCAGACCACAGAAGAACAAACAGGTTTTAATTTCTTTAATGCCTCCAAATAAATTTAAAAATTTCAAGTAGAAGTAAATATTTCCATTTACTGTAATAGCGCCGATGCATGTAAGAATTTATCTCTAATTGGATAATGAGCTAGATAGGAAGATAGATGTTACCCCCATGCAATTTCTATTGGTTCAGAATAGACAACAAACACATGACTGAACCCTGATTGGATCATGCGCTAATGGACTCGGCATACAAAAGTGTGATGTAGTTTAAGCGTTGGATTTTAAGCTGTTGTGGTTGGATGTTTAATAGTTGTAAGTTTAACTGCTCTTATTGGTTTTATTGATGTCATAGGTTTGTATGATAGTGTTGCTGTTACTGGAGTTGTTTATTGGACGATATTAGTTTTACATTTACATTAAAGACCGGTTTTATGAATCAACTGTCGGCCATGATTTAATTAGGGGTCCTGTTTAAAAGTGAGTGAGCCATAACTTTGGAACCTATTTTCACACGTTAAATGAAGATTTTTTAGTTTACTATTTTATTTCATTTTGTTAGCCATTACAATTTGAATATTAAAGTACATAAAGTCGTTTACGCTGATTTCGCCGTATTTCAAATTAGAGATAAAAATATGACTAAAATATGTCGATAGGGATTGGTCCATTATTGTTAGAGGGTGGTGTTAATTTTATAGTTATTATTGTTTGAGGCTCTTCAAGTAACCTTAATTTAAGATTTCAAATACAAACTGATTTCTTTCTGCTTCCAAGAGTTTGGAT
>NW_019397767.1:0-58232 GCF_000591075.1 Eurytemora carolleeae | reverse complement strand
AGGGAATATAAATAAATTTGTGGGTAAAAACTACGATAAAGGATGAAAAACTTGTTTTTCATGTGAAATTTTACAGTTTCTCCTTAAGTAATTTTTTAAAATATACACCCCTGGTTAGATATAAATCAGAGCCTGCGATTTATTAGCTTAGACTCGGGATTTTAATCCTTAGGCCCAGGTTTAAGGCTTTACCTTTCACCCATCTCATGAAGAACTTTATGAGCTTTTTTTAGAAATTAACTCAAATCCACTTTGCAACAGTTCTAACAAATGCTATGTGATACATTTAATAAAAGATTTTAGGATATTTTTTTATAATTTTCAAACTTTTTAGCTTTTTGTGTGAATAAAATCACAGTAAGGAATTATGTACAAATCAGAAAAAAATTCATTAAAATAAACCAGAAGATGAGTATCAAAATATCCGTCTTGAAACACTGAGTTCAGAAACGTTAAATTGGATAAAATCCCTTGAAAACTAAGCAAACCCGCAACTTATCGCAAATCTTAAATTAGTCTCAATGACAGCACAGTCGAGTCTTATCTTCATCAATTTTTAAATCGCTGGCTCTGTAGAAAAATAATCCCTTTTCTCTATGGTTACAATTTCCTTGATAAACGGAAGGTAATGAAAGGAACTGAATATTTGCCACAAATCCAAATTTTCTAATCCCTATATCTTTGAAACCTGATGGTGAAAACTTTGAAACACCAAAGTTTTAAACCATCAGGTTGTAAAGATAAAGGGTTTGGAAAATTTTATTTTGTGTCAAAAACTGATTTCCTTTAACGGCAAAATTAAGTTAATGGATCGAAACACCATAAAATAGATAAAACAGGCAATTAAAGCTTTTAGTTAAAAACCAACGATTTCCATAGATTCATTAGGTGCATTTAATTTTCTAGTTCTCTAGTACTTGTTTTTAGCTTAGGATTTAAGAAGTTAATGACAAAATTTTGTACTTAAAAAAGTACAGCCCCTTATACAAATCCTATTAAAGAAACCTGTTTTTAATGAAACCCCGTGTAAGCTTTATTAGCAATTTTTAATGATGGTAGATATTTTAAAAATCATTAAAAGCGGTTATTTTCATTGAGTTTTATGCAATTTTGAGCAGAAGATTACCTAAAGTGGCAGAGTTACTTTATAACATATCCGGTTGTTCTTTTTTCATGAACGGTTATTTCCGTTCGTTAACAATTTCAAAATTAACGGTTTTTGCCGTTCTCTTTTAAGAACAATTGTCAGTCGTTAACATAACTTAAAATTTTAGGAAAGTTACAGCACTCCTTGTGGTTTAGAAACAGAGGTTATAAATATATGCCGGGATCCAACTTTATTCTGTGATTATTTAAAACTGTATCAATAAATGTTAATTGAAAATCTGGAATTCATCGTCTCCTAATAGTATTAAAAACTATTTCTTAAAACTCAATCAAAAATGAATTGGTTTAATCAATTTAATAATAAAAGTGATAAACGTCACAAATGAGTTAAAATCCGGTTCGTCGGAAATTGTTAAGGGATTCCCAACGAATATATGATTTATACGACGATTTGATGCAAAATTATGAAAATGTGCATCAATCTAAATACTTGGGTCGATTTTAAAGTGTTGCAACGCCTTGCTCTTAGATATTACCGTACTAACTCTGTAACTCATTTAACGCTGTAAAGGCTGGGGGGTCTGAAACTATGTATAGCCTGGGGGTGAGTTTGGCGCTCCCCCCCCCCCCNCCCTATAAAACACCATAGTTTAACAGTAGAAGTAAATATTTCCATTTATTGATAGCGCTGATTAAAGGATTCATAACTCTGATTGGATAATGAGAAAGATATAAAGATAGTTGTTACCGCCATACTATTTCTATTGGTTCAGAATAGACAACAAACACATGACTGGACCCTGATTGGATTAGGCGCTAATGGACTTAGAGAATAGGTATAGGGTTGAAATGCATGTTCATAGCCCAATTTTTCATGGCGAACTCAAAGAAAAAAAATAGACTGATAACTTTAATAGTTTGGGTGCTAAGGAGGGCGGAAAAAAATGCCTAAAAAAGTGTAAAAAAAATGAAAAAAATATTTTTTTGTTTTCAACAAATATCAAAATGTGACACATGTTTCTACATGAGTTTTTTAAGGGCTTTTCGTGAATATAGTTTTTAGATCTGTAGCTTTAGTCACAAAATAGTTATGGGCTATTTTAGATTTTTTTTTTCACAGACCGGACTTTTTTTTCGCCCTGTACCCTGCCCTATTAATTAAAAAAATATTTTTCAACTAAAAATCCTTGAAAATACTACTCATTAATAGTCACAAAATTTTTACTGTGATAGTGTCAAAAATGAGAGTGCTAAAAAAAACTACAGGCTGCGCCAAACGCCCCCCCCCCCCAGCCTGTTTAGGGTTAAACTTTGATTAAATACATATTCATTTTAAACTAGTAAAATACAATTGTTTTAAGTAAGTAATTGTAAACATTATTTTGTGAACGTAATGACACCCCACGCGAAGAGGGCAATGCCCGATTTACAACGGTACACTAAAAACATTTGTGTTTTCGTCGAGTACAGAGATATTTGTGTGTAAATTTATCGAAACCCGATTGTATTCAGCTGCAGATTGCAGTGTGCACTCTGTCTAGTCCGAACTTTTATTAATCCTCTAAATTGAAGGAAATCAAGATATTGTTTAAATTTTATAAGATATTAAATAGAATAAGATAAGATAAAGAATGTGAATGAATTTTATTGCTCATAGTTGGTGGGATCTTCATGGAACTCTTCCTGAGCTGTGGTTCCTTGTTCAGGGGCGAGGTTCTCTTCAGCTGGGTCGTCTGTGAGTCCGTGGTTCGGTTCTTGGGGATCGGGTTTCTCCCCTCCCAGGAAGGGTGGATCTGGTTGGATTAAAGGATTTGGATTGGTTGGAGACCCTGTATTGGTTGGAGGGTCTGGGTCGATTGGAGTATCAGGTTTGGTTGGAGTAACTGCATTGGTGGAGGACCAATTTTAGTTGGGAAGGTCTGGTTCAACTGGAGGACCAGGATTGGTTGGAGGGTCTGGTTCAACTGGAGGAACTGGATTGGTTGGAGGATTGGGACAGATTTGAGTAGGTTGGATTAAAGGATTTGGATTGGTTGGAGACCCAATTTTAGTTGGAGGTGCCGGACTGGTTGGGGGATCTGGAGAGGTGGGAGCGTCAGGATTGGTTGGGGGCCCTGGATTGGTTGGAAGGTCTGGTTCAACTGGAGGACCAGGATTGGTTGGAGGGTCTGGTTCAACTGGAGGAACTGGATTGGTTGGAGGATTGGGACAGATTTGAGTGTTAGGTGCGGTTGAAGGATCTGGTTTGGTCGGAGGGCTTAGATTGGTTTGAGGAATTGGTTTGGTTAGAGGATTGGGTTTGATTGGAGTATCAAGGTTGGTTGGAGACCCTAGATTGGTTGGAGGGTCTGCATTGTCTGGGTAGGCGTGAGGATTGGGTTCAATTGGAGGGTCTGGACCGGTAGGAGGACCTGGTTGGATTGTAGGATCAGGTTTGGTTGGAGTAACTGTATTGGCTGGAGGACCAGTTTTAGTTGGAGGTTCTGGACTGGTTGGGGGATCTGGAGAGGTGGGAGTGTCAGGATTGGTTGAAGGGTCTGGTTAAATTGGAGGAGCTGGACTGGTTGGAGGATAGGGATGGATCGGAGGATTAGGTGCAATTGAAGGATCTGGTTTGGTTGAAGGGTTTAGATTGGTTTGGGGTTTTGGTTTGGTTAGAGGATTGGGATTGAGGATCCAGGTTGGTTGGAGACCCTAGCTTGGTTGGAGGGTCTGATTTGATTGGAGGATCTTGAGGGGAGGTTTTGACAGTTGCAACTTTTCCGCAAGTGCTGTGGTCAGAGGAGTTTGGTGAGGCATATAGAAAATCCTGTAGATCGCTGAAATCCCAGTAACGGCTGGGAGTGTGTGAGCAGTGGAGGAAGTGAAGGACTTCCATGGCGCAATCTCGGGTTGCATGGAGGGTGGAAGTGTTACAAAGGAAATTGTCTGAGTTAGATTTCATGTTCAGGCTGTATAGTCGATCTAAGACTTCCAGTTCCTTGATGTCTTCTGATAGGCACGTTGAAAGCCTTGTTGAAGATCACGAAGGGGTGGTTATCTGGAGGTTGAGGCCGGGATGTGAAAGTGGTCACGGCGGTGTATTGGGCTTTATGGAAAGGAGGGCAGTCATAAAGCAAAAATTCCCTCTTGGTACGTACGGTTAGGAGGGATAGATGGTAGATGTGATCCAGTACCTTGACGTTGTTCTCCCGACTAGCGAAATCGAAAGCCGCGGTGACTGTATGTATAAAATGCCTTATTTTTCACAATAGCTTTATTTCAGATAAATATAAGGTAGTTAAAGTAGTAATATTTTAAATTTGAAAATAAAGATATGTAGTTTGAATTTTTTAAAAAAGAATCATTGAAAAAATGTTGATATGAGTGAGGATAGTGGAGAATTGAAAAAATAAATGATTAAATAAATGTTGATATTAAGATTTTAAAAAGTCAGTGGTATTCAGGGTAGTGGGGAATTGGAAAAAAAATCTTGAATAAATGTTGATAAAAAGATTTCAACAAGTTGGTGGTAGTCAAATTAAATGGAAACAAAAAAAAATCCGTTGAAAACCTTACGTATAAAAAACTCTGAAGTAAACAAAAAAAAATTTGACAAATTTTACTGAACCTAACCATTTACAAAAAAACAGCTTTATCCATACCTGGGTTTCTAGGGGGGGGGCAACTTTAACCAACTGCCCCCACCCAAAACTTGTATGAACCTTGTAGATTTTTACGAATTTTTGTCCAAATTTTATGAACTCAAACCCAAAACATCCAAACTTTTTTTTTGTCTTTTTTGCAGCGGGCTGATTGTTACATACTTTAAAAACATCATATTGCGTATGAATCTATCTGGTCCAACCTTTTTTATACAATATTCTTTGTTCATGTTGAACCAGATAAAACCGGATAAAAAACTACATAAAATATAAAAACAAACTTTTAACATTCTTCACAAAGAACTAAAAAGATAGGGTCTGTCCTAATATGAAACTGCACCATTTATATTCCATTTATAAATAACATAAATTGTAATATATAACAACATATGCATATTTTTATGTACAAAAAGTGTAGCAGACCTTGAACAAAAAAGGCAACTTCAAGCCTAAGCTGGAGATATACAGCAGTTCAAGACCAAACGTACTCCAACCCATGGTTCTCCAAAACTCCGGATCCAAACTCTCAAATCCGTTATCACATATTTACGAAACATACAGAAATAAAGATTTTGTAAAACTCCAAACCATTTTTCCATCAAATATCCGAGAGAGTGTCTCAATTCATTCTTACTCCAATCTCATTCTTACTCCAGAATTCATTCCAACTCCAGGTAGGACTGGGCACGTTCCGACTTTTTTGAAACCGTTCTGTTCCGTTCTAGAACAAGGGCCTTCAGCTAAATTGTTCCGTTCTCGTTCCTCTTTTTTATCATTCCGTTCCGTTCTCAGTAGAAGAACGATCTTCCCGTTCCGTTCCGTTCTTGGCGTTCTTAGTTGAAGAACGGTTGCATCCCTCTTGTTCTGTTCTTAATAAAGAACGTTTCCATCCCCCGTTCCGTTCTTAGTAGCGAACAATACCATCCAAGACAAAAGTTTTATAGAAAAGAGTTGGTTAAAAAAAATTACGATTTTTTAATAAAAAGTTCCTCACGGCTGTAAATAATACTTTAAATTATATATTTTAAATTTATAGTTAAAAGAATAAGCTTAGATAATTTCTGGGCTGAGCAATGTACAATAAAAAAAAGGAGGAACAAGAACGGAACAATTTAGCTGAAGGCCCTTGTTCTAGAACGGAACGATTTCAAAAAAGTCGGAACGTGCCCAGCCCTACCCCTGATATCATAAATGATGCTCTTAGCAAATTAAAAAATGAAAACAACTCTGGTCCAGATAACATTTCTACTAACCTATTAAAGTCGATAATGCCAAGTATCATGGGTCCTGTCTGCCATTTATTTAATATGTCGTTTAAAAATGGTTATATTCCAACCATCCTTAAAACTGCTAAAATTGTTCCAGTCTTTAAGACTGGAGAATCTGATAAATTTACAAATTACAGACAAATTAGTTTACTTTCATTATTTTCAAAACTTTTAGAAAAAAGTAGCGGGAAATCAAATCATGAAATATCTGAATAAATTTAAACTTCTCTATGAGAAGTAGTATGGGTTTAGGCAAAGCATAACACTACCCAGCCTTTAATCCATTTTCTAGATACAATTTACCAAGCCTTAAACAATCCGGTATCTGATTATACTTCAGGAATTTTCATTGATTTAACTAAAGCTTTTGACACTTGTAAACTCCTCTCTTGAAGATATACTTTGTGGAGTTCCTCAGGGGTCAATATTAGGCCCAATTTTATTCCTAATTCTCATAAATGACCTTCCAAATGCATTAAAACTCTTTACCATACTTTTTGCTGATGACACAACATTACAATATTCTTCGGAAAATCTAAAAAGTTTATACGATTTTGCTTTAAAAAATTGCAGACTGGTTCAAAGCAAATAAACTGAAATTAAATGCCTCTAAAACAAAGTTTATATTTTTCAGAAAGAAAACAAAAGTTCTGGTAGGTGACTCACTTAAACTTTTCATCTAAAATAAGGAAATAAAAAGAAAAGGTGCTGGTTGTAAAAATGAATCCTTTAAGTTTGTGAGAATACAGCTTGATGAAAACCTAACCTGGAATCACCATGTTAAAGCTGTAAAAAACAAAGCATCTAGCGCAGTGTTTGCATTATCCAATGCAAGAAATCTACTTCCAAATAACATTAAGCATACTATTTATAACACATTATTTTGCTCATTTGTAGAATATGGAATTTCAGCCTGGGGGAAAAATAAAAATCCTGAAATGAAAAAAATTAGCTTGCTCCAAAACGTGCAGTTAGAATTATTGAAAATGCAAAAACAGCTTGACAAACTGATCTTCTTTTCTTAAAGTATAAAATCATTAAGCTAAATGATTTGACTGAATTTAATCAAGATTCAAGCAACATTTATGTATAAATACACAAAAAACCTTCTGCCCTCCTCATTTAACAACACTTTTTAAAAATTCGGAAAAGGAGTTGAGTTTTTGCCACAAAGTCTGATTTTCTAATCTCTATATCTTTGTAACCCAATGGCGTAGACCTTAGATATTTCAAGCTATTAATACTTATAGGTAAAATAATCTAAGTTTGAAATATCAAAGGTTTGCATCAAAAGATTGCTAAGATATTGGAATCAAAAGATTTTAGTTTGTGGCAAAAACTCAATTCCTTTGAAAGATCTTTTAACTATCAAATTTTTTGAGATCTATATATTTATTATCTCCGTATCGAGATTATTTAAATTGTACAAAAAAGTATACATAGATTAAATATGACAGTTTTACATCAAACTCGTTTACATATATTTTGAGAGAATTATATAGGAGTTAATTTACGGATACATTTTTAAATAAAAATTTGGTATCAATGCTATTTAGATTATGCAAACCATACAAATTGAGAATTGTAACATTGAAGTGGTGGAACATTAAAAGCATAAAATAGGTTATTGACGAGAAAAGTTTATGTGGATTGAATAAAAATATTTTACAACAAAATCGTTTACATATAATTTGAGCAAGTTTTGTAGAATTCAGTTTGCGTATACATTTTACATTTTTTAGGAAAAAAAAAATTTTTAAGAAAAAAACATTTTTTAGGAAAAAAACATTTTTTAGGAAAACTATCAAATTGACATTCTAAATACAGGCTCATTAGAATATCTTCCCTCATATGCATTTCTTAAGATATGGAATAAACTGCCACTTGATTTAAAAAGAAGTGCTTCGTTAGGTATCTTAAAAAAAAGTTTATTTAAAATGTTATCTGACGCCTACAACTCAAAGTGCAATAAACCCTTTTGTTATTCTTGCAAAAAATGAACATAGAACTTTGTAGATGTTTGTACATGCTTAATCTTATTCTGTTAAACGTACAAGTTTATAAACTTATAACTGAAAAATGAATTATTTTGTTATGCTGCACCTCGGTCTCTCTAAATTTAACTAGTAATCCCTGACTTATTGTAAACTTTCAACACCTAGTAATATTCATCATATTCTAAACGTTTTAATATTAATTAGGTGGGGATAATGCCCAAAACAGCAAATAGCTAATCTCCACCTAATTGCTATAATTACATAAATATAGTAAACAATATAAAAATAGTTAGAGACTATTTTCCCTGTAACATTATAACTTGTATGTGTATTATTAGAAATAAACTATATCTTATCTTATCTTATCTTAATATTAAACTGTTGCTGGCTTGTTGCATGTCTTCAATGAAAAAAATAATTAGCTTAATTAAGATAATTAACCCCATAAACTCAGTTAATTACAGTAATTTGCATCTTTAAAGCAAATAAAATAGAATTCAAGGATGTTAATTTTGACATATATCTTAAATCATTTATATTTAATTTACCTTCTTAAATATAAATGTATATCTATCTTATTACGTTTCAACACTATAGACTTTTAGGGCGATTTGCACTTTCTTTCCTATCAACAATTTTCAGAAAGTCGCTATATTAAATTATTTGCTTATTTTCGCGGATTTTTGGTGTAAAGTAGTATTCATCACATCCCCAGCATCTTCTGAGGCTGAACATCTTTTCCCGCCACTGCCCAAATTATCATGCCCGGAGGCCATTATCAAATTATCTACTTAAAGTCCGAATCAACCCCTTTAAGTTTATTAGATTGAATGTTTCGCGACCAAACCACTGGCCGTGAATATATCAATTTATCAGGATAACCCTTATCCTTCTCTTAAACCATGGTAGACCCCATCATATCCTTATCTTAAACAATGGTAAACTATCCTATCCTTCTCTTAAACCATGGTAAACAATCCTATCCTTCTCTAAAACCATGGTAAGCCATCCTATCCTTCTATTAAACCGCGGTAAACCATCCTATCATCCTCTTAAACTATGGTAAACAATCTTATCCTTCTCTTAAACCATGGTAATCCATCCTAACCTTCTCTTTAACCATGGTAAACCATCCTATCCTTCTCTTAAACCCTGGTAAACAATCCTATCCTTCTCTGAAACCATGGTAAACCATTCTATCCTTCTCTTAAACCATGGTGAACCATCCTATCCTTCTCTTGAATGAATGGTAAACCATCCTATCCTTCTCTTAAACCAAGGTAAACCATCCTATCCTTCTCTCAAACCATGGTAAGCAATCATATCCTTCTCTTTAACCCTGGTGAACCATCCCATCCTTCTCTTAAACCATGGTAAACTATCCTATCCTTCTTTTTGACCATGGTAAACCATCCTATCCTTTTTTAACCTAGGTAAACCATCCTATCCTTCTATTAAACCATTGTTTTGCTACTTAGCGATTTTCCTAAAGACCTAATGAAATCTTTATAAGTACCGTGCGGTATTTCTCAAGATAGGATTGTAAGCCTTCCTCTTCTGACCGCTCTCCATAATAAAGGATAATAATATGGTTCCGAACGTTTATTTCTCCGAGACTTCAATCTAAATAATTTTAATAAACCCACAGAAAAAGCATTGAGTGATAAAATCATACAAATACAACAAATAAATCAACTCAGGCATTAAAAAACTGTGGAATGGAACCAACAAATTACATTTATAAAATATCAAACCATAACCGAACATAAACAAACGATATTCATACATATATATAAAGAATAATTACCACAGTGATCCTAGAATTTTAAGCACGGTTTAATAATAGACGAACTTGCAAGACAAACAAATATGTACTACGGTAGAAACTGTCCGCTTCCACGCGAGAAACTTGCGCATGCGTAGTCGGTCTGTAAACAGCTTCTAAAACTAGTTTTTCACAATACGTTCTGTACAGATCTGCTGGGAGAACTCAGGAATTCACAGGGGCACCACATAGACTTCATACATGGAGCATGGCTCGCGTAACAACCATGTTAAGCATCCTATCCTTTTCTTAAACCATGGAAAACCATCCTATTCTTTTCTTAAACCATGGTAAACAATCCTATCTTTCTCTTAAACCATGGTAACCTATCTTATCCTTCTCTTAAACCATGGTAAACAATCCTATCCTTCTCTTAAACCATGGTGAACCATCCTATCCTTCTCTTAAACCATGGTGAACCATCCTATCCTTCTCTTAAACCATAGTAAACCATCCTATCCTTCTCTTAAACCCTGGTAAACAATCCTATCCTTCTCTTAAACCATGGTAAACTATCCTATCCTTCTCTTAAACCATGGTAAACTATCTTATCCTTCTCTTAAACCATGGTAAACAATCCTATCCTTCTCTTAAACCATGGTAAACTATTTTATCCTTCTCTTAAACCATGGTAAACAATCCTATCCTTTTCTTAAACCATGGTGAACCATCCTATCCTTCTCTTAAACCATAATAAACCATCCTATCCTTCTCTTACACCATGGTAAACCATCCTATCCTTCTCATAAACCATGGTAAACAATCCTATCCTTCTGATAAACCATGGTAATCCATCCTATCCTTCTCTTAAACCATGGCAAATAATCTTACCCTTCTCTTAAAACATGGTAAACTATCCTATCCTCTTCTTAAACCATGTTGAACCATGCCTATTCTTCTCTTAAACCATGATAAACCATCCTATCCTCTTCCTAAATCTTGGCAAACAATCATATCCTTCTCTTAAACCATGGTAAACTATCATATTCTTCTCTTAAACCATGGTGAACTATCATATTCTTCTCTTAAACCATGGTAAACTATCATATTCTTCTCTTAAACCATGGTAAACTATCATATTCTTCTCTTAAACCATGGTAAACTATCATATTCTTCTCTTAAACCACGGTAAACCAACCTATGTTTCTCTTTACGGTAAAAGTTGTGACAAAATTTATGGGGAAAAGGAGAAAAACTGTCAAGGATTAAGAAAAGAAACAAGATAAAGGATAGGAACAAGATAGAGGAATAAGAACAAGTTGGAGGAATAGGAACTAGATGGAGGAATAGGAACTAGATGGAGGAATAGGAACTAGATGGAGGAATAGGAACTGGATGGAGGAATAGGAACTAGATGGAGGAATAGGAACAAGATAGATGAATAGGAATTAGATAGAGGAACAGGAACTAGAGAGAGGAATAGGAACTAGATAGAGGAATAGGAACTAGATAAAGAAAAAGGAATACGATAGAGAAATACGAACACGATAAAGGAATAGGAACTAGATGGAGGAATAGGAACTAGATATAGGAATAGGAACAAGATAGAGGAATAAGAACAAGATAGAGGAATAGGAGCAATGTGAAGAATTGGATGAAGAAGATATTGAACAAAATGAAGAATATATTTGAATAGAAGCAAAATGAATCATACCCTCAGTTGACAGGTGGAATATGTTAACTGCCTATATAAAGATAGAAATAGAATGATTATCTATCAGTTCAAGATTAAACTCTGAACCCCACAACAGGTTAATATTTAAATTCACCTTCTTTTTCTCCTCTTTCTTCATTTTTTCTCTTGTTTGCCCTCAGCTGGGAACACTTGTATTGTGTTTGATGCTTAATCTCGATCTTTTGAATGTTTGGATCCTTAAATTAAAAGTGATTGGGATTATAAGTTTCTAACACAAAAGTTCCCAGCTCTGCCCTTTTCATTTCCCCCTTCTTCTCCCATCTTTCTCTCCTTTCCCTCTTCTCCTGTTAATTGATCACTGGTCTTGCACCCCCACCCGGTCCCTAAGTCGTGAAAAAAAAATAATAGTATTTATTCACTTTGTCCCCAAGCAGCATGCTGTTTTAAAAATTGAGAGGAGATTGTTTTCAGGGACCATGAGAATTTGGTTATCTATATTGGTCTTGGCCATGGTGGCCTTTTGTTTGGCACAGGAAACTAAACCTAAGAAAAATTGTTTCATCAATGGTCAAAGAGTAAACGATCCTAAACGATGCCAAAGGTTTCACAGGAATAAAAAGCAAATAGCTCCAGAAGGCCAGGACGAAAATAACAAAGAACTGAAAAACTATATCAGTAAGTTAAAGAAAGTCCCAGCTAAAACAGCGCAGAAAGACATTAAGAAAGAAAAGAAGAAAAATCCTATCATTAAGCGAAGGAAAATTCATTCTCAGACACCTGGGAAAAAAATGTTGAAAGAAAAGAAGGAGAGAAAGCCCATCATTAAACAGAGCAAGATCTCAAATCAAATTTCAGAGAAAGAAAGTAAGGAAGAAAAGAAGAATAAAAAAATCATTGTTAAGCGTATGAAGATACCAGCTGGAACAGCCCAGGTTCGTATTGATGAGACTGGAGAGGGATGTGAATATGTTGTACTTTCTGATCTAACTTTCAAAGGAACAGGCTGTGTTAATGGGGCTAAATTTGTAATCAAGAAAGGAACAAACTCCAGAAGGCAGTATGTAATCATGAATGATAAGATTTTACTTCTTTGGGTGAAAATCGGATCAAAGTTCAAAGATTGTCCAGCTTTCACCGACAGAACAGCAACCATTACCTGTAAAGAAGTTGTGGGATTGGCAGCTGTAAATCTAGGCATAGCTACTGTTCCTGTTGCTTCTACAGCTGGAGTTCAACCAGCTTCTTCTGCTTCATCTGCTGCTGCCCCGCCTACAACTGCTGCCTCTGTAGCTATTTCTGCTGCTTCAACTTCTGTAGCTTCTTCTTCAACTGCTGCTCCTGGTGCTTCAACCTCTGTAGCTCTTTCTACTACTTCTACACCTGCTCCTGCAGCTTTAACATCTATAGCTCCTTCTACTACTGCTGCTCCTGATTCTGCAGCTTCTTCTACTTCTAATATTTCTGTTGCATCAGCTAGTGCAGCTCTTTCTACTACTGCTTCAGCTCTTCCTATCTCTGCTGCTTCAACTGCGTCAGCTGCTTCAGTTGCTTCAGCTGCTTCAGTTGCTTCAGCTGCTTCAGCTGCTTCAGCTGCTTCTCCTACTTCTGCAGCTCCAGATGCTTCTTGCCAGGTAATTTAGTTTACATTGTTTATGAAGTTCACACTCATTCCTCAAACCTATATAGTGACCTTGGTTCTCCCAGTCACACATTTACATGGTTTCAGCGTTCACAAATGTCAATTGATTTTATTAAACAGGCAGAACTATATTTCTATATGCTAATGTTGTTTAAAAAAAATATGAAAGAATTCCATACAGAATTTAAAATGCAAAGAAGTGTTTAATTTTCTGTATGCGTATTTTCCATCTTAAAATGCAGTATGCTTATTTTCCCAATTTTTTTCAATCGCAAGTTCTGTAATAGTAGTTCTATTTATGATCTTAACTGACAAACCTGTATATACAGTTCCATCCTATAAAATATTGGATTATATCCAAGTATGAATTTCAAAATACACATAATACTCGAAAAACCTAGTTTTTTTTTTCTTTACTTAAGCTTTATACAATAAAATAATTGATTCTTTTTAATTTTCCTATTAGTCCTGAAAATATCAATTTAGAGATATAAACGATCCATTATGGGCTGGAACACCCTAAATATCCATCCATTGATGAGAATTCATGGGAAAAAAATCATTTCACATGAAAATTTGAAAGATTAGTTTAAAATTTTAATTTAATAATTTAGAATGGTATTTTTTTTATTGGTGGCTCTGGAACTTCTTCTGGGTCAGGTAAGTTAATATATTTTTTTTGTATTTGGAAAAACAGACTTTATGGAAGAGAACATGATTATTTTTGATTTTGTCTTTTTGAAACATTTGGATAACTAATCCCATGAAAAATTTAACTTCTATTGATCATTTTAACAATTTCAAATTCTTTCCAAAAAAATCCCAAAAATTATGTTTCTAACATTACTGACAGAATATAATTGGCAATATTTGGTGAACAGGGAAAAAGACAGCAGTTCAGAGCTATCCATGCAAAATAACCTTGCCATCTGAAGTTGATAATGATATTAGTAGCAACAGATTTATGCCAGGAGGTAAAACATCAATATCATCATCATCATCTATATGTATGAAGTAGTAACCTCTGTTTATTGCGCGCTTGTTTGTTTGTCGGATCAGAACTAAAAATGACAGATAAAAAAAATTACTTTCGAATGTTTGAATATGCTAGACACGGATCAGCTGGGTTGATTTCATACAGTTTGTAGTGTACACTAGGTTTTAGATCAATTCAACATTTCACAGATCATACACAAGCTCTCTCTATATACCTGATTAACAGTCAAAGTTTAAAGAGAATCCATGTAAATTAGGCAATGCCCTATTCACATGGACGTTAACATAAAATTAAACTTACAGTTCCTTCAAGGAATGATTTAGTAGTTTCACCATAATTTTTTGCATGCAGTACATTTTGTCATTTATTCTTCAATGCAGGAGTTGCGATTCTTAACGGAAAAGCCCTTATTCTCAACAATGGAGATACAAGGACCGAAACTCCAAACAAGTAAGATGTTTAACTATCTATTTAAAGGGAGTGCTCGCAAAAAATGAAATGGGTATATATGACCCTGAATCATTCTGTTTTTATCTAATGCTTTAGTAATTAAAATATTGCAAAAACATCCAAGGCTTGTAGATAATATTCATTTTCAATGGAATTAAGTCTTTGTCACAAACTAAGAATTTTTTATCCCCAGATTTTTTTTATCCAATGTCGTATTCGTTTACTTTAGATATTTTAAAGGATGAATCTGTTAGATCAAATAATCTATGTTGGCCATTTTAAAAGGTTTGTACCTTCAGGTTGCAAAGATAGAAGGCTTTAACTATTGAGTTTTCTTCAAAGTGATCATTCCTTTATATGCAGTTGGAGCCTTTTCATTTTTTGCTAACACCCGGCCTTAAAGATTGAAATTGTTATACATTAGATTCGAGTTTTTATTCAGAATATCAGAAAATCAAGTTCCACATATTAATTTAGATTATAAGGATGAATTTATGACTATTTAATAAAAATATTAAAAATAAAATCTGACCAGGTGTTACAACGGCACTCTAGGCTCCTCTGAGGGCTGGTCTGTAACAACTGATTGTTTGCTTACAAGAAGGATGTATCCAAGTATGGTAACAGTAGGACAATCTATTCTGTTGACTGGGGGAGCAGTACGTACTTCTGATAGTATTTTTAATAATAGTTTTTTTACCATTGATTTAATTGAACGCTATGACGGGAATAGTTGGACAACCCTGACTAATAAACTTCAAACACCAAGAGCTTACCATTGTTCTGTAGCAGTCAGGTGACATATTTGTAAATGACAAAATTTTAAAAGATTTGTGAAAAAAAAAATTAGAAACTTAAATTTTCAAAATAAAAATGACAACTTTTTATTTATTTCTGAAATTTAAAACACTTTTTTGTGAATAGAAATTTTAAGGACCCTATGCATACATTTTTTTTTCTAATGCATAGGGTAGGTTACAGGATTGAAAAAAGTGCGGTCTTTGAAATAAAATCTAAAATAGCCCATATCTTTTTTTGTATCTAATGCTACAGATCTAAAAACTAATTGATATTTGTTTAAAACAAAAAAAATATTTTTTTTTCATTGTTCTGACCCTTTTTTTTGGCCTTTTTTCAACCCTCCCTAACTTCCAAACTATTAAACTTATTAGTCTAATCGTTTTTTTTTCAATGAGCTAACCTTGAAAAAATGGGCTATGAACATGCATTTTAATCCTATACCTATTCTCTAAGGCTTTTTTCTAGGGGGGGGGGGGAGTGGGACGCCAAAGTGAATAAATACTAAAGTGGGCCAAACTCATAGTAGGATGACGACATTTGTTGTCCCAAGTATGTAAAAATAATATTGCAGGGCCCTTACAATCTGTGTGTACGGAGTGTACAGTACTAAATTAGCTGGACTTCAGTTTGTTTACAAACTGTCACTCAGAGTTTATGTGGAAAAATTAACAAATGATGTAAAAATGTAATGATTCCGTATGGCCTAATTAGTCGTCTTTATTCTGTCTGTTTCACTTTAGTATTTATTCACTTTGGTGGACGACCCCACCCCAGGATATACATAGATTTAGACCCCCAGCCTTTACAGGGTTAAATAAATTGTATATATTATTTTTTAAATTTAGTCTAAAATGAAAAACAACCTTATAGAAAATCAGATTTTGCTAAATGTCAAGTCTTTCAAATTTTGTTTTAAAAACCTTGAAAGCCAAAGAAACAAGGATGTTTAATAACGGACCTCACAATGATGCCTATCAGGAAGGAAAGGACTAAATAAATCTTAATTCAGTAAATCTGAAATAATTTTGCTGGGAGGAAACACAGGAACAGGCCCTCTTGCCACTATGGAGAAATATGATGTGGATGGAAAGTTAATAGAGGTTCTTCCTAAAATGAGCCTACCGAGGTAATTAATTAGGAGTTAGGTACTTTCCTAAAGGCATTTTTCCAAGTGGCAACTTTCAAATTGTGCTAAAACTTCGATTATGTACAGTAAGGGTTAGGCTAGGCCTTCTGAGATGTAGGGCTGGGCAAAGTTCAGTTAACGGCACAGCTAGGTTTTCAAAAATTAACGGAAACAGCTAGAAAAAGTTGGAACATGCCCAGCCCTACTGAGGAGCTGCCGGCTGCAATGGGGCCAAGTGCTGTGGCAAGGGTGGGCATGGTACGCCGAGCATTGCGGCTAGAACAGGCTATAGGGCTCTTCACTGGTTTGATAGCTCTGTTTATAAGATTTACTTAAGACACAACCTTGGATGCACCATTTTCAACAACGAACTTTACGCAGCCGGAGGAAATATTGGGACTTTTTTTGGAGATCCTATTAACAATGAGTAAGTGTTTCTTATAATATCATTTGTTATTTTTTCCGTTAAAATGAAAATTCACATGTCAATCTTAATTTCTTCAGTAATACAACCGTTCTTTCTGATGTCGAGGTTTACAATCTAGAGACACAAGTATGGAGAAAAATTAGTAATATGAATCAGAGACTGTGGTTACCAGGCTTACATGTATACAACAACCTTGTAACAGTGTTTGGAGGGGGTACAGGCAAAAATAGAATTGAAAAGTTTGATGGTACGAAGTGGGACTTTGTTGCTGATAATCTTGAGACTAGTTTCGTCGGCGGGGTTTCAACTGTATTTAAATGCCCATAATGCCCATAATAATGCCCATAATAATGCCCATAATGCGGGGCGTGTTCAATTATTAAAAATTTTGTTTGTTCATATTTGTGAATGACTTATTTTTTTTATTGTTCAAAAAAAATTGATTTTGTTAGTTTTCCATATAGTTTGTCAATTTTCTCATTAAGTTTTCATTGTAAATGCACAGAAGAACAACAGCAAAAATATTTAAAATATTATAAATATATCAAATAAAATAATAAAGGCTTAAACTTTTTAATAGATTTTATTTTGAAGTGAAAGTGAACTAAGAAGAGGAAAGATGATAGTTGAAATGTGAATATGGAAAGAGAAAGTCTCAAAACATTTTTTTAGAATTAAATGATGAGACATAAATTTTTCTTCCTTTAAAACCCTATGTCTCATTTTTTTTCGTTGCTATTTATCAGTACGTAAAATTATTTAGTTTGACGTTAGTATCTTTTTTTTTATTTTGAACCAATTTTTTCTACTTCCACAGCACTTCGGCAATTTGAAATAAATGTTTTTTTTTTAATTAAATTAAATTTTTTATAGGAAAGCTTGATAAATTTACAATAAATATCTACTTTTCTTAAAACTAAATGAATATGAAATATATATATTTTATCACCACAATTTACAAACAATATACCACTATAAATATTAAATAATCAAATTTGGTAAAAAAGTATAAACTAAGTCTTTTAAATCTAATGTCAAGTCAAGGAAATGTTAAATCCTGACTTTTTGCACCATGGTGTATGAAATGATACGAGTAATTAATAGGTTATAGAATATAAGAAATGGATGATTGGGGAGTAGGGGGTTCTGAAATCTTGTAAGAATTGTGTAACTAAAAACGTTATTTACATTACAGGCGCTGATATCGATAAACCATATTAACAAAAATCACAAGAAATTTTGCTTTTTAAAGGAATAAATTTAGAATCAAAATAATTCTTAAACTGAAAAGATTTTTGCCTGTCTAATTTTCTTTTTAACCCTATTCCTGCTGGGGGGCCCCTGTAGTTTTTTTTACATAACTCAAAAAGTATTGGTCTGAGGCTGTTGAAATTATCTGACTTTTCCTACATACCCAAAGCCCTCCCTTTAGGCCTAAAACCGGGCTTTAATTCTAACTGCCTGAGTCCTCAGGCCCACTGCCTGAATGACTGCTTTTTCCATGTAACAAACTAAAACTTTGTTTTGACCCACTTCCACTTGTCAGATTTTGATAAAATTTGATTTTTTGGAAAGCCTTTGACATAAGGAAACGAATTGCACAAGTTTTATTTGCACATGTTTAGTTTTTCTTGATTAAAAATCAGGTTATTCAAAATTTTGCATTACTATCCCTGTACTATCCCTGTACTATCCCTGTACTATCCCTGTACTATCCCTGTACTATCCATATACTATCCCTGTACTATCCCTGTACTATTCCTATACTATCCCTGTACTATCCATATACTATCCCTATACTATCTCCGTACTCTCCCTGTACTATCCCTGTACTATCCCTGTACTATCCATGTACTATTTTTTACTATCCCTATACTATCCCTGTACTATCCCTGTACTATCCCTGTACTATCCCTATACTATCCCTATACTATCCCTGTACTATCCCTGTACTATCCCTGTACTATCCCTATACTATCCATATACTATCCCTGTACTATCCCTGTACTATTCCTATACTATCCCTGTACTATCCATGTACTATACCTGTACTATCCTTGCGCAATATCTGTACTATCACTATAATATCCCTTACTATACATGTACTTAACCTGTACTATACCTGTACAATACCTGTACTATACCTGTACAATACCTGTACTATACCTGTACTATACCTGTACTATAACTGTACTATACCTGTACTATCCCTGTACTATCAATATAATATCCCTGTACTATACCTGTACTATACCTGTACAATACCTGTACTATACCTGAACTAAACCTGTACTATACCTGTACTATACCTGTACTTTACCTGTAATTTCCCTGTACTACACCTATACCTGTACTAAACCTACACTATGTCAGATCCTTACAATTTCTATAGTTTCTATAGTTTCTATAGTTGAATTGTAGGTATTCAGACAGATACAGAAATTTCAGATTTTTATTTTCCTACCTCTCGTAACAGATATGATTTTCAGACATTGTGTAATCAAAAATTGGTTGAATGGACCTTCCTTTATGTCTGAATGGAAGATGAGTAAATAAAACTTAATGGAAGTCTGTTTATAAGTTTACCCATTTATTTGTAAATGTCTGAATACCCATGTTCTGAAATAAAAAAGTCTGAATTTACACCATCATGGCGTTAACTTTGCTTTAGTAATCCCTTTACTATTCCTGTACTTTGCACGTACTTTGCATGTACTATTCATGCACTATCTCTGTACTATCACTGTAATATAACTTTACTAACTTGTACTATGTTTGTACTATGCATGTCCTTTCACTATACTATCCCTGTACTATTCCTGTACTATCCTTTTTACTATTCCTGTACTATCCCTGTACTATTCCTGTACTATCCTTTTTACTATTCCTGTACTATTCGTGTACTATCCCTGTACTATAACTGTATTATGCCTGTACTTTACCTGTTCTTAACCTGTACTTAGTATACCTAGCTGTACTATATGGTATACCTGCACTATGTCAGTATAGTATCTAGTAATGTTATATCTAGGTTTATTATCTAAGATATATCTATATATCTATATCTATATCTAGGTTTATTATCTAACCGAAATGGGAAAAACAATTAATTATCTCCTCCTATTTTGCCCATCCAAGCTATACCTGTGAAGTAAAATAATGATCGTTTTTGCGGTGTGCCTTGCGTCTTGAAAATGTCACAATATTGCAAATTTGCAGCGCAAAAACCGTGTGTCCTTTGAGCATTGTAATTATAGCTCCGCTTCGATATATTTCTCTGCAATACGAGGAGGGAAAGCAATAGATCTGAACCTCCACTCTTTCTGCAATTCGAGGGGGGGGGGGGGGCAATTCTCATGCATTAAAAAAGAATAACATCACAATATTTTTATATTCAGTTTTAACCTATGTTAAAGAGGCTTTTATGTTTAAGCCAATAGTCCAACAGTTCACAATTTAGCGATTTACATCGAACATAAAATTTTTTAAATATTAACATTAATAAATCTGTTGAGCTAAATAAAGTTCTGAACCGGAAATAAATTATAAAAGAAAATATTCAATTTTTTTAAAATTGTGCCCTCTGAATTTTTTAAGAATTAATGAATATCAAGAACTTTTTAAAACTGTTAATTTGAGGCTGGAAGCGGTCTCACTTTGAAGATAGAGTCTTCTCCCCCTCCCTCCCTCGTTCTTCTGTTTTAGCTTCTGTAGGGTTTCCAATATCAAGAGAAATACAAACATTTATAAACATTTTTCATTTTCAGACTATTTAGTTCAATTAAAAGCTGAGAACTAGCCCCCCCCCCCCCCTCTCCTGCCTCGGATACAAGATGTCGATTAGAATTTCACACGTGAGCGAGCGAAGAGAATGTTTACAATTACTTTTAATTTTCTCTAACAAGGGCACATACTTTTATTCTATATTATAAAAGCGCCCCCCCCCAAAAAAAAATTAAAGGGACTATAAGCGTAATTTCAAGAGACCCTCCATTTAAAGATGGCAGTTCCCGATTTACAACGGTACCCTTGAAACCTTAATCTGATAAAAAATGTGGAAGATATACCGACCTTTCCCTGACTCAAAAAGTGTTTAATTCTGATGATTTCTCCATTGGTTCCTAAAACAAGAATTAAATGCGCAAACCACTTTTTCAGAGAGACCGCAAATAAAAATGAAAAGTTTAAAGAAACAAAAACATGGATATCTGATTTATGCTTGATCATGCAAAGCTTTTAAGGGTACCGTTGTGAATCAGGCATAGCCATCTTTGCATGGGGGCCGGGGGTCACTTGAAATTACGTTCACAGTCCCTTTAAACATCTTCAACCTTTGGTTTCTTTGTAAAATTAGCGACGAGAAAAATGTTAGATTTTTGTAATCATATTTCCAGAGGGGTTTCATCCTTAATACTGGTTGAAAGTTAATTTGTTTTGATGATTTTGTTAAATTGGTTTAATTTTCACCTCTTTATCTGTTAATTTATCCCCTCGTGCCAGTAATTAACTCGAGGATTTTTGGATATTTTTCGAATTCTTTTCTGACAATATAATTGGTTATGATAGGGGTTAGAACTACACTTGTCAGGGGCAATTTATATTTTATTTTTAGAAACAACACAATTTCAGTTTTTTATTATTAGGAGTTTTTAAAAATATCAAAGCAAAATGAATTTATGCAAGCATTTGACAGACCTGGAATACCTCCAACTTATTGTTGAAATCTAACATTTTTTGGCTAAATACAGGAATTTCGATTAACTTCGTCTAGGTTTTAAGTTTTATTTTTTAAGTTTTACATTTGATAATGAAACGGACTAGCAGTGCCTTGTATGTGATAAAGAAAACGGACTAAAAGTGTCTAGTAATTGATAATGAAACGGACTAACAGTGTCTAGTATTTGATACTTATATGGGAGGGAGTATAGG
This sequence comes from Eurytemora carolleeae, assembly GCF_000591075.1. NCBI lineage: Eukaryota > Metazoa > Arthropoda > Copepoda > Calanoida > Temoridae > Eurytemora > Eurytemora carolleeae. The sequence goes on along the minus strand of NW_019397767.1, from coordinate 36,386 downwards.
TTATCTATATGATAATATTAGATTAATTAATTGCCTGGTTTCAATATGAACCTAAGCTTCTATATTTAACCCATAAATCTACCAGAGTAGATGCTATAGTAGTTCTCAAACCCAGGCTGTACAAAAAATATTTAATTTATTGAAAAATATTTAAATTTTAGAAAACTTTACACAACAACAGTACGTCTGAAACAATGTTTCAAAAATATTGCAGAATAAAAGATTTTTTTTGACACCTTTCATTTTCTATTTTCTGATACCACGGAACTACTATAAATTATATTCTTAACTCCCAATTACCAGTTTGCTTACGTATATAATACTAGATGATTAACAAGGTCTGGAAAGTATAAAATTTACGAATTTATTCAACAACGACAACAACAACAATGTAGCCAAATTGTGAATTATATTTAGGACCATGACAGTGTGTGTTTAGACAAATTGTACAGGCAAATCAAAGTACGCTAAAATATTGTTGATAAAAGTACAGAAGGACAGGAACTGTAAGAAAAAGATTGTACTGGCTTGGTAATTAGAGTACAGGAGAACCTATACAAATTGTACTTTATTGCATCTCGGTACGCACCCCGGGACGGTACGATACAAATTGTACGAGCATGGTAATTTAAGTAGTACAGCGGTTACCAATGTACAGCGGGAACCAATGTACTGTACTATAAAATATGTACAGCGGGAACCAATGTATTGTAGAATATGCAGACGTAATTAAAACAATTTTCAGTTATTTTGAGGCAAATAATTTTGAGTAGCTTGAAAATCAAGTTTTGAACAGTTTTATCCGAACATCTTTTTTGTTTATAAATGTATTGTATAATGTATATTTTTAGAATTGTACAATGTATGTACAATGTAAAATGTATGTACAATGTACAATGTATGTACAATGTACAATGTATGTACAATGTACAATGTATGTACAATGTACAATGTATGTACAATGTACAATGTATGTACAATGTACAATGTATGTACAATGTACAATGTATGTACAATGTACAATGTATGTACAATGTACAATGTATTGTATTTTTCCTGTTCAATATTCAAAAGTGTATAATACTGCGCATTGCATGTTTATGAATCAAAAACTAGATCAATTCACTTCATACCTTGTGCAATCATTCATTTAGTCAGTACAGATAAGGTTTCATAAAAAAATCATCATTAATAAAAAGGCATACCCCCCCCGCTCCTCCTTTTCTTTGTACCACCCCTTTATACCTTCCCACTTAAATTTGAAGTAATAGCGGCGTGTATTAACATTGTTAATAAAAAGGGCAGTATTGGGTATTTTTTGCCGGAGATCGGTCATAATTTATTCTTGTTCTATTATCTGAATACTAACGAGCTATCTACTTATCTATCCATCTATCTAGTTATCTATCTATCCATCTAGCTTTAGTTATCTAGTCATCTATCTATGTGTCTTCTTCTTATCCATCCATCTATCTAGTTATCTATCTATCCATCTAGCTTTAGTTATCTAGTCATCTATCTATGTATCTTCTTCTTATTTATCCACCTAGCTTTAGTTTATAGTCATCTATCATGTTTCTACTTCTTATCCATTTATGTTTTACCTATTCATCCATATTTTTATCCATTTATGTTTTACCTATTCATCCATATTTTAATCCATCCATCTCTCTGCGTCAGGCCATGTTTATTCAGACTTTTTTTAGTATTCAGACCTGGCGTAATGAGACTATGGTTATTCAGACCTCAAAAAAATATCTTTAAATGACAATAACTTTGTTGTCAATTGACCAATCTTTCCAAAACTTATTCAGGGTAATCTACACAGAATTTCCGTTCTAAATATGCAATTTTTTTGCAATATTGCAAAGTCCGAAAAGCCATGTTTGGTGAACAAAGTCTGATTAAGTGTCGTTGAAAACATTGCAGTTAATTTCGGACCTCAGGTCTTAAAAGCCTCCTTTTGGTGTACCTATTTTGCAATGACAGCTTTGACAGCTTGTTGGACAGCTTAATGGGCAAATTTCAAATAAAAAAGACGATATTTAACCACATCGTAAAAGCCTAGTCAATTTATCACAGGAATATTNACTCCCCCCCGTGCTTTTTAAAACTTAAAACGTATTGGTATTATGTCGTCTACCTATTCCAATGCTTTCTGGTTATCACTGTAGCTGAGACTAAAATCAAACTCTTTCATAACAGATAAAGTAGCATTTTTTCTTCCTCCAAGAAATCTCTAATAATAAATTATAACCTGTTCTTTCCATGATATGAAATTACCTATCTCTATGAGAATTCTTCTCTGCCTATGAAAAAAGTCCTATTTACGAAATATCCCATATATAAAAGTCCTATCTAGGAAATATCCCATCTATAAAAAGTCCTATCTAGGAAATATCCCATCTATAAAAAGTCCTATCTACAAAATGTCCTATCTACAAAATATCCCATCTATGAAATGTTCTATCTATGAAATTTCCTTCTATAAAATGTCTTTCTATGAAATATCTCAACACAATTGAGCTCAAGCTAGTGGGTGTATAGTTTTATAGATTCGTGTTTTTTGAAAAAATTATTATTTTCATAATTATCTTGACTTTTTTACAGGCATTTGTCCTCTTTTTACTATTGTCCTTGATATCTGTCAGTATCATCCTCTTCTTGTATCAAACTTTCATATCTGTCTCCTTTTCTATCCTATTTTCTGTTTATACAATCATTAATTTATAGTTATATTCTAGTCAAATTGATTTTAAACTGAACTATATTTGAGTAAAAGCTTTTATTAACAAAATAAACTGCAAAAAGTCTTTCATATCTAGCACAATGTGGATGAAGACATTCAAAACTTTTTACCAACTGTCATGTTTCGTCGGACACCCAGTATGTAATTATATGATTGGCTAATTTTTGGTATCGTCAATTTGTTATAGACAATTTGGTGATGACAATGTGGTAATGCCAACTTAGTAAGGTGACTTTTTGGTAACGACAATTTGGTAAAGACAATAATGGTAACTACAAAAAAGTGACAATTTGGTAATAACAATTTTATTGCTTCATAAAAATGACGATTTGGTAACTGCACAAAGTGACAATTTTGTAACTACAAAAAAGTGACAGCCAGGGATATAACTACATAAAAGTGACAATTTCGTGAGCACAAAAAAAAGTGACAACCATTTTGTCTAATCAATTTTGGTCTAAGTAACATTATGTCAACGTTCAATTTTGTCTAACTTTTCTTGGTCTAAGGTAAATTTTTGGTCTAAATAACATTTGGTCCATAGTAACTTTTGGTGTAACGTAAATTTTGGTCTGAAGGTACTTTTTTGTCTAAAGTAACATTTATCTAAAGAAAAATTTTGTTAGAAATATAGGTTCACGATACCAGGTTGTAAAGATATATGGATTAGTAAATTTAATTTTGTTGCTAGTTCTATGTACCTTTATAGTCTAATTACCTTTTGTTAACCTCTAGGATGGGCTATTGGGCCGAGCGCTGCTGTCTCTTACATTATTTAGGAATAGGGTTGGTTAAGACAATTTCTGGGCCGAGCGCTGCGACTAGGATAGGCTAGCGTTGTGGCCTATTAAATGTTGAATAATCTAACCAAACACAATTTAATTATTTTTAATAAATTCAAATATGTATACTTGCCACACTTTTTTTATCAAATTTTCACCTTACCAAATTGTCACTTTTTGTTACCAAATTGTCATTACCAAATCGTCATTACCAAATTGTCAGTACCAAATCGTCATTACCAAATCGTCATTACCAAATTCTCATTACCAATTCTCATTACCAAATTGTCGTTACCAAATTGTCATCAACATATTGTCATTACTTCCCTGTCACCCTGTGGTTCTGTGAGGTGCAAAATGTGAGCTTAATTAGTTTAGCCTTTTTTTACGGTAAATCGAAACATTATTAATAAAATATTGTCTTCATTGTATTGATATTATCGTCAACCTCTGCAATTTTCATTTAACATTTTACGGTTCTCAAACCTTGCCACAAAAATGTGGGTCCTATCGGTTTAGCTGATTTGATGTTAATTGAAAACAAACAGGAAGGCAAAGAATATAAATTGATTGTCCTTAATCTCTTTTAATTTTCAACCAAAAAAAAAACAAAGATTAACTTTATATTTTTAAACCATATAAAACAACTTTTTGGGAAATAATTATGATTCTTCAGAGCTGGAACCAAAGTTATTCCTGTGCATAAAAAAAGTTCTGAAATTCGGACATGGTGCTATCAAAAATTGGTTAAACGGACCTTCCTTTATGTCTGAATGAAAGATGATTAAATGGAACTTAATGGAAGTCTGTTTTTAAGTTTACCCATTTATTTGTAAATCTCTGAATACCCATGTTCTAAAATACAAAAGGCTGAATTTAGACCATCAATGCGTTAACTTTGCTTTATTAATACCTTTACTATTCCAGTACTTTGCATTGCATATACTTTGCATTGCATGTACTTTGCATGTACTATCCATGCACTATCTATGCACTCTCTCTGTATTATCACTGTAATATAACTATACTAACTACTATGTTTGTACTTTGCATGTCCTTTCCCTATACTATCCCTGTACTATTCCTGTACTATCCTTTTTTTCTAATACCTGTACTATACCTGTACTTTACCTGTACTTTACCTGTACTTTCCCTGTACGATACCTAGCTGTACTATATGGTATACCATGGCACTATGTCTGTATAGTATCTAGTGATGTCCATTTTTGTCTTGTAATGTCTTGTAATGTCCTGTAATGTCCTGTTATACTTTGTCCTGTCCAGTTATGTCTCGCAAGGTCCTATAATGTTCTGAACTTTCTTGAAACATATTCAGATGGATAAAGCAATTTCAGACTTCTCATGAGAGATATGATAATCAGACATTGTACAATCCAAAATGGGTTAAACAGACCTCTTACTAAATTTGAATGGAAGCTAAAAATGGAACTTAATTAATGCCCGCTTTTAACAGTCTGAATACCCATATTCTGAAATACAAATGTTTGTTTACACCATCATGGCTTTTGAAATTAAGTATTACACTGCTAATTCATAAAAAAGACGATATCGAATTCGTCACTGAATTCCCATGTTTTTTTTGGGACACCCTGTATCTTTACAGCCCAGTGTCGTAGTCCTTAGATATTTTCAAACTAAGAATTCTGTTGGATCAAATAGTCTAAGTTTAATATATCAAAGGTTCAGACCATCAGGTTGCTAAGGTATAGCAATTAGAAAATTTGAGTTTGTGGCAAAGACTCAATTCCTTAACAACGAAAAATTATAGAAACAAATGAATTACAATGTAGTTTTGACAGCAATGGGAGAAACTGGAAAGCCTACCAGTCTATGTTGTAGCTAATAAAATTACTAAAAATTACAAAAAGATTAATTCTAATGTAACTTTTTGTTCTCTTGATTTTTGACTCTGATGGTGTTAACCTTTAACATTTTAAACCGTGACCTTAACTTTAGATATCATAAAATAGCTTGGGAACCCAGCTTTACCAAAGTTATTGAAATTTACTCCCGCCCAAGCTAAGAACATTCTATGGGTCTCCCGAGTTCCCGAATCAAAATTTGAGGCAAATCGGTCCAGGGGTTCCTGAGTTATGATCGGACAAACAAAGAAACAGACATCCAGACAGACACACAAAGATTAGAACTTTATATATTATAATTATTACATACCTTTTAAAGACTTCATCCCCAGGGTAAAAGATTTTTTGGCAAAAGCACAAGCAAATAATAAGTACTGTTTGTCTGTTTGATCTAGAAACCCCGATTTGTTTCAATATTTTATTATGGAGCTTGGTTAGTCACGGAAATTTAACTGGTTAATTCAACGAGGTTATAGTGTATAGAGTGATGATGTACGGCAACACTTTACTGATCTTATAGGCCATAAACTATCCGAGAGCGTACTGCATATTTGTTTATTATAAGTTGATTCTGGCCTAACCTATTGTATATCAATATTAGTAAGCAGTTGTAAGTGTACATTACAGCTAACTGAGCACACAGGTAGAGAATTACAACCCCCCTGGGTTAATTGTATTGTTTTAAATTGGTGAACAATACCTTAAAAAGAAAAGACATTTATTGGTGGGGTGGTATATCCGACTCACAATACTACCTATTAAAGGGATTGTTCGCGAAAAATGAAAGGGGGTATAGACTTAATGCGATAAAAAAGTGCTTTTGATCGCTACTAATCTTACTTCTATCTTAAACCTACATAGATAGGACATGTCCTTCCTTGCAGGGTCACTTGAAACTACACTTAAAGTCTCTTTAAAGGGAGTTTTCGCGAAAAATGAAAGTGATTTCAATTCGATATTAACCTTTAAACTTTAAGAATGTGCGTGTATGGTCTATGTCCCTTTTTGCTTCAAAGTCACACAAAATAATTTTATCTTTTATTTTACTTATTTTAAAACTGTAATTTCATTGAAAAACGAATGTATCTAATAGATCATTATTTTCAGATAATTATACAAAAATTCTAAAATATTATATATTATATTATATAATTATGTTTGAATGTTTAATGTTTGAAAACTTCAAGTGTTTCAGGAATTGATTCAAGTTAAGAGATTTGGAATTTGTGTTCATTGTCAGATTCTTCTCCGAGTCGACTATGCAAACATACTTAAACATCATCAAATAATAAATCTTAATTTATTCCACTTAAACTTAATAATGAAACTATTTAGTATAAAATCTTTAATTTAAACAAAATATAAAGATTTTTTTCTATTAAACTTAAACAAATCAATGGAACCTTCAACTTTCTAAATAAAATTTATTCTATGGGACTTAAATAAATTAATGAAACTTTGATTTTATAAATTTATAAATTTTGGACAAAATATGAAACTTTTACTTATTAAACATAAACTTGATTGTAAAAATTTAAGCTATAAAATATGAAAAAACATGAAGTATGAAGATGTCGTCTTCATTATCAAAACTCCTTGAAACGGGAATAATTTTTTTCAAAAGTAACAATCAGATCATATAAAATAAAAAATATTATGAAATATCAACTATTTACGAATGCGTAGAAAACTATCGATGATTATTGGTTGTAATATCTAAATGATTTATCTTGAATCAAATTGATATTTTTACGATCCGAGTTGAATGTTGCAAGTTTCTCACTTTGTACGGACTCTACGTTCTTTGGTATTAGTTGTTTTTAACAATTTTCCTATCATAGAAGCAAGAGATAGAAGTAAGATTAGTAGCGATCAAAAGCGGTTATTTTTGCCGTAATCTATACACCTTTTAATCTTTCGCAAAGACTCCCTTTAAGTTAAACTAAAAATGAAACATATAATCATATAAACTTTTGAACACCAATGAAACTTGCAGTTAGTAAACTTTGGAAAAAAATAACAAAACTATAGTAAACTTTTAAAGAAATAAAATTTTATGCTCTTTCAATTTTTAAAAATAATGAAAACAATCATCTAATAAAATGTACTAAAATATAACCAAAATATAAGATTTTTCTTAAAAAAGATAAAATGGGAGTTTTAAACCTAGCCTTAGTTGGCTTTCTTCTTAGCATTCATGCTTCATTTGTGAGCGGTAAGCACTTTTGTGTAAAAACACTTTTTAGATTAATTTTCTAAATATTAATGATATTTCATATATTGTTACTCTAGGTACTTATTCTACAAGTTCCATGATAGGTATGCATACATTTACCTCTTATATGTTAATATACATAAAGAATAAAAATAACTTAAAATATTATAAAAATCCTTGCTTTACAGATGGCATTAAAGTAGCCGTGGATTTTAATGCTAATCAAACATTAGAAAGAACAGCAAGAGGTATTCAGAATAAAGATCCAAATGATAACAAATCTGAAAATTTAGATAAACCTAAAAAAAAAGATAAGGTTGAGAAGAAAAGTGAGTCTAGAAATAAAAAGCAAAAAAGAAGAGAAAAAAAGATTAAACTTAATTTGAAGAAAAAGAAATCCCAGAAGAAAACTAAATCTAAAAAATTTGAGAAAAATCAAGAAATAAAGAAGAGCCCTGGTGGTGTCACTGAAAAAATTAAGAAAAAAAATCTGCAAAAATCATTCAGCACTAGACAAGCAATTTCGGATAGTTGCATCAAGGTAAGATTTGAATAATATCAAAAAAATGTCAAAAATTTTAAATCCATTCTACTTTTGTCAGGATTTGGCCGAGTTGGGTGTGTTATTTGGGAATCAAGCAAGAAACTTTTTCCAGATTTCGTCTAGAGCTCTAGCCGCCAGCCTTTCAATAGGCAGTAAAAATAATAAGAAAACCAGCTTCAAGGAACCATTCAGTATTCTTGTCAACACATTGGGAGGAGACTTTACTAATCTTACATGCTCGGGGAAATCTGTCAGAAATGATTCTACAGTAGGTATGAGGAAAAGAAAATAACATTAACAATTACGAAATAGAAAATATTCTGAGACTTAAACTTTTGGTTCCGTGGTTAGCCGATGTGGCTTAACGTGATATCCAAAGAGTAAACTTTTAAATTTAATGATTTAAATAATAACTCTGGAACAAACGGGAAATCCCCTCAGAGATGATTAAGAAATGATTCAAAGAAAGACTTAAATTAAACCATCAGAAAAGAGTAACCAACTTACCGCATTATGAAAAGATTTAAAATACAAAAGTTTTGACCTCTGTGTTGATTACAGAAACAGCCACTGTACTCTCTGAGTGTGAAGTCGAAATTGAATCCTCTTGCAACAATTCTTTAAACAGTGCCGAGGAGCTACAAATATCAGAGTGCAAGAATGCAACAGATAAATTCAGGTTGGGAAATACTAAAAATATGAAAGAAAAAAATATGTAAAACTTAAACATTTAGGACGATGTACTTGACCCTTTTCGGAAACGGAAAGACTGTTCCAGAGGTAATTTTCAAGTCTTCGTTTTTGTTTTTGTTTAAAGTGACCAGTAGGAAGAGTATTTTTACCATAGCTTGATCTACACTATTTGTAGTATATTTAATTTAGAATTTTTATTAATAAATAGTAAAAGGATCAAACACTCAAATTGTAATTTTATAAACATTACATCTTTGCCACCTGATGTCGTACTCGTAGACCTTTGATATATTAAACTATGGAATCTCCTAGATATATAATATGCCAAGATATAAATATCAAAGATGTACACCATCAGGTTGATTTGCTAGACGGATTTGAATTTTCAAGTTTGGGAAAGTTATCAGTTTCTTTATATGTGCAAACATTTAATGATGGTTGAGCACATTTTGTTTATGATTTTTGTTTTGTAAAATATATTTTCTCAGTGTTCGATAGGACCGTTTTCAATATAACAAAAGGCTTAAATTTTGTCTAATATATTTAAAGTTTATAAAAGATTTTCCCAAAAATTGTGCACAAACAACTCAAGATCATGGGGTTAATATTTATTTTCCTTAAACTTATAACTGAATTTATATTGTGGACTTTCATGTAAGCTGCACAAACCTCATTTGTAAAAAACATTGTTTTACAGCTTTGTGCTGGAACAGCTGATAAAACTCTGGTTGCCCTGGCGCAACAAGTAAAGAATTGTTCATTTTTGACAAATAGTGGAGGCGTAGCACAAAATATACCTTCACAGAGAAATAAATGCAATAAAGGTAGACTTTCTATTATTTTTTATATAAAAATTATTCATACAAAGTAAAAGTTATTTATCAAGTATTGAAAACAAGAGCAGAAATACAACTGTGTCCGAATTTAATGAATTTGAGCCGCATCTTAAATCCGCTAAAAACCGGTTTAAATTAAGCGCCGGTTTAAATCTTGAAACATTGAATAAATTTTAAGCCGCAACTTAAATTTAAGCCGCATCTCAAATTCTTTAAATTCGGCCTCTGGTCATTTTTCAGCAAAACACAACATTTGAAAATATATTATAACCAGTCTTTTTTTGGGATTTCATAACCACGGAGTTTTTAGAATCATAAATAGAATTATCAGATGCAAGAAAGAATATTTCAGTTTTTGCAAAGTGCCGAGGAGCAGAAAGAGACAGTATTGCAGCAATTAATAGATGTGTAGTGTGCCCAACCCCAGGAGAGGCTAAACAAGAACTTGTTGCTCTAGAGAAGTTAGTCAAATTGTTTTTTTTTTAAAGGGAACATTAGCAATTTCTTAAACGGGGTATCGAAATAATCAGGATAACAGTAAATATCGTTAAGGCCTTGTCTTGTCTGATGTGGATAAGGGGGTGGGGGAGGTTTAATGAAGAAAATGTTGGTTAAAGACTAGTATAATAACAGAAATCAACTTATTATCTCATAAGAAGTTATATAAAACAAGTATTTTTACAGTCGATCAACGGTTTTTAATTCACGGAACATTTTTTAGTCTTGTTGGGGCTTTGGATAAATCTGAAGCAGCGGTTGGAGCTGCACTTGAAGCTGCGGGAGTTTCAACTGGGCCAGGGGCAGACGGGACTGTAAGTTTTAAAATTATCTACTAAAGGGACTGTTCCTTATAATTTAAGTAAACTTCAATTCCACAGTACAGAGTGTCATTACTGGCGACGCGATTTCAAGGGACGAGTTGCATGTCCGATTTTCAACAGTATTCTTCAAACCTTGTGTTGGAAAATTTTTTTTGATGTTTTCTTATTTTTCAATCTGAAAATTGATAATTTCTAATTGTGTTTTTTTATAAGTGGCCGCTGAATTGAGGGAGAAAAAATCAAGAAAGTTAATGGTTATTGTTTGTAAATGCTTTCAATCTAAACTTGCTTCAATTTAGATCGGCACTTAAAAGTCTAATACACGCTTTCATTTAATTCCTAAATTAGAAGAAATATCGATCTTTCTAGCTCTAAAGCAAACTGTGCTTTGTTATTATCATTAATTTATCTTGTAGTTAATCAAATATAACTCAACTTATTGGGACTGTAGGCATATTTTCAACTTCAGACTTAAATCACATCTTCGTCTTTTACTTGCAAAACCGCCAGAAATATTATAATGAAATTGAGACTGTGCTACAAACTCAAATTTTATAATCCCTACATCTTTGCGACTTGATGATATTTGATATTTCAAACTTAGATTATTTGATCTAACAGAATGCACAGTTTAAAATATCTAAAGAATATAATATCGAGTTGCAAAAATATAGAGATTACAAATAAGATTTTGTGAAAGAAATACAAGTATTTGTTTATAATTTAAGGTTTAAAGATGGATTACTGTTGTACATTGGGCATACCCCTTATAAAATAAAATGTCACCTGAAAGTACGTTCACAAATTTAAGGCCCTTTAAATTCATATAATAATGTCTGATTTTCCTTTCAACCAAGTTCTTTTATATCTTATATATATAAATATTAAATACTAGGTGAAGGGCCCGGCGTTTGGCCGGCCATCGGAACTATTTATTTATGAATGTCTTGTTTTATTATGTAGATATCATATATTTTAGCTTCCTCAAGTTGATACTCAAATTAAACAAGTTCCAGAGGCGCCAGGATGCCAAGAAGTATTAGATAGTAAGTAAACAGTTTTATACAATGAAAATCTAGTATCTGGTAATTTTTGAATAATTTTATTATGCTAGGTTATATCAAATTCAATAAAAGTGCGGAGGCTATTGGCTCAGATCCAAACAAGGCTCTAAATCAAGTTCAGACCTTAAGTGCAACAAAATTTCTCACTGAAATAGGAAATAGGTAACACACCTTTTCCCCTTAAAGGGAGTGTTCGCGAATTGATGACTAAAGGTTGTAATATCTGAATGATTTTTTTGAAATTAAATTGATTTTTTTACGATCAACCGTATGTTGCAATTTTCTCAATTTGTATGGGCGCTAAGTTATTCGGCATGAGACGTCTTTAACAATTTTCTCCTCATAGACGCAACAGATAGAAGTAAAATTAGTAGCGATCTAAAGCGCTTTTTTATCGAATTAAGCCTATACCCCTTTCATTTTTCGCGAACACTCCCTTTAAACGAGTTAGGAAAATATGTGTGGCAGTGCAGGCTTAATTTAATTATATTTTACCGCAGACCTACCCTTGTCAGTGATCTCCTGTCCTGCACAAAACAAGAAGCAAAACAAGCAACAATTCTAGCAATATCTTATATCAGGTATTTCCGCACTAAATATAATTTGAACTGAGGTTGTAACTTGATCTCTCAATTATAGTTATCCCAGTGTGTGAAACCACTAATAATAGATCTGCATAAGCATAATATTAGTGGTTCATGCTGAGATTCACATAGTTCTCACTTCTTGAATTCCCTGACTAATTATTGCACATTTTTAGATTTTATCTATATTGGTCAATTCAATGGAGGAAAAATGTAATCCTGGTCCGAGTAGCAGTTGTTGCAATCACCTTTAATATACCTTCACCATTAGTTCCATCTGTAACAACTATTGCTCCAGTAACAACTATTGCTCCAGTTACATCTATTGCTCCAGTAACAAGTATTGCTCCAGTAACAACTATTGCTCCAGTTACATCTATTGCTCCAGTAACAACTATTGCTCCAGTTACAACTATTGCTCCAGTTACAACTATTGCTCCTGTTACAACTATTGCTCCAGTTACAACTATTGCTCCAGTAACAAGTATTGCTCCAGTTACAACTATTGCTCCAGTTACAACTATTGTTCCAGTAACAAGTATTGCTCCAGTAACAAGTTTTGCTCCAGTAACAACTATTGCTCCAGTTACAACTATTGCTCCAGTTACAACTGCTACTCAATTTACAACTACTGCTTCAGTAATAACTGCTCCAGTAACAACTGCACCAGCAACAACCACTACTAAAGAAACAACTACTGTTGTAGAAGAAACAGCTACAGGAGGAGAAACAACTACAACAGGAGAAACAGCTACTGCTGGAAAAACAACTACCGCAGGAGAAACAGCTACTGCTGGAGAAACAACTACCGCAGGAGAAACAACTACCGTAGGAGAAACAGCTACTGCTGGAGAAACAACTACCGCAGGAGAAACAGCTACTGCTGGAGAAACAACTACCGCAGGAGAAACAACTACCGTAGGAGAAACAGCTACTGCTGGAGAAACAACTACCGCAGGAGAAACAGCTACTGCTGGAGAAACAACTACCGCAGGAGAAACAACTACCGTAGGAGAAACAGCTACTGCTGGAGAAACAACTACCGCAGGAGAAACAGCTACTGCTGGAGAAACAACTACCGCAGGAGAAACAACTACCGTAGGAGAAACAGCTACTGCTGGAGAAACAACTACCGCAGGAGAAACAGCTACTGCTGGAGAAACAACTACCGCAGGAGAAACAACTACCGTAGGAGAAACAGCTACTGCTGGAGAAACAACTACCGCAGGAGAAACAGCTACTGCTGGAGAAACAACTACCGCAGGAGAAACAACTACCGCAGGAGAAACAGCTACTGCTGGAGAAACAACTACCGCAGGAGAAACAACTACTGCAGGAGAAACAACTACTGCAGGAGAAACAGCTACTGCTGGAGAAACAATTACCGCAGGAGAAACAACCACTGCAGGAGAAACAGTAACTTCAGGAGAAACATCTACTATAGAAGTAACAACAGCAGCCACTTCTATTCCTACTTCCACTGCTACTACTACGGCCACTACTACTACTACTACTACTACTACTACTACTACTACTACTACTACTACTACTACTACTACTACTACTACTACTACTACTACTACTACTACTACTACTACTACTACTACTACTACTACTACTACTACTACTACTACTACTACTACTACTACTACTACTACTACTACTACTACTACTACTACTACTACTACTACTACTACTACTACTACTACTACTACTACTACTACTACTACTACTACTACTACTACTACTACTACTACTACTACTACTACTACTACTACTACTACTACTACTACTACTACTACTACTACTACTACTACTACTACTACTACTACTACTACTACTACTACTACTACTACTACTACTACTACTACTACTACTACTACTACTACTACTACTACTACTACTACTACTACTACTACTACTACTACTACTACTACTACTACTACTACTACTACTACTACTACTACTACTACTACTACTACTACTACTACTACTACTACTACTACTACTACTACTACTACTACTACTACTACTACTACTACTACTACTACTACTACTACTACTACTACTACTACTACTACTACTACTACTACTACTACTACTACTACTACTACTACTACTACTACTACTACTACTACTACTACTACTACTACTACTACTACTACTACTACTACTACTACTACTACTACTACTACTACTACTACTACTACTACTACTACTACTACTACTACTACTACTACTACTACTACTACTACTACTACTACTACTACTACTACTACTACTACTACTACTACTACTACTACTACTACTACTACTACTACTACTACTACTACTACTACTACTACTACTACTACTACTACTACTACTACTACTACTACTACTACTACTACTACTACTACTACTACTACTACTACTACTACTACTACTACTACTACTACTACTACTACTACTACTACTACTACTACTACTACTACTGCTGCTGCTGCTGTCAATGCTTGATAAGAAATTATAAATAAAAATTCGTAATATGTAAGATTCTTAATTTTTTTTTGTATTTTAATTGGCAAATACAAACCTGCGTACATAAATTTTTTTTACAATTTTAGAATTGTTTGGTGATTCTTATCTAGAGTTTGCAGCGAAAAGGAAACATCGTTTCGCGAAAAATAAACATTGTTAGGGTATTAAGTAAATTACAAAAATTAGGTTTAATGATTTTTTTGAAAAAAAAATGCTGACAAGGATTCAAAATTTGGTAAATTGTTTTTAAAAAGTCGTTTAAATAAAAGAAAATTAGATAATTTTTTGATGAGAGAGGTTCCCAGTTTTCGGGGTTAAACCTGAAATTAAGGCTTAGAAATATTTGAAGTATTTATTTCTAGCAATATCACAATCTGCAGAATATGTTAACAATAAAACATTTTAAATGTTTTTAATTGTAAATTGGTTTAAGTTGTTTTTAATCTTAATCTAGAAGTCAGAACTATTGTTTTCTGGTTTTCGGGATCAAGCATTGATCTCCATCTTAAGCAGACCAGTGTACGGATTAACGTAATTCTTTAATTCGATATTCCGTAGTTTTCAAACCTTGTAGGTACAACTGAGAGATCCTCAAATTTAAAAGTACTCCTATTGGATATCTAGATCAAGCATTCAAGATTAAGGATACATCATATAAAAGTTCTAACCTTAAATTTGAATTGTTTATGGCATAACTAGCCTTTTTAAAATCTTAGGTTTGAAATTAAATATTTGGTAGAATATGTTTTTTTTTGAATTTATGCAGTTTTCATGCGCGTCTTGTGTGCACTGTGCAATCCCTTATCAAATAATATGATCCTGTCCCTGATCTGGACCTGGATATAGACCTAGACATTGACCTCAACATATACCTCAAAGTCCTTACCCGTTTCCTGTTAGCATAAAGAATGTTGCTTACAAAAATCCAAAGAGATGTTTTGTAATTAAGAGAAATGTTTTATTTAGTGAAAAAGTTGACGTATACAGTTTTATCGTCTTTTGAGATGAAAATGCGCTAATTTTTTACGAATGCTTAATTAATTTCCCTCTATCTATTAATTTCCTTCTATCTATTAATTTCCCTCTATCTATTAATTTCCTTCTATCTATTAATTTCCCTCTATCTAAAAGTGTTAGTCATCAAATGTTTGACAGCCTGGTAATGCCTTGGCCTTTGGTTTTACCCCACCAACTTGCTTATACTTTTTTGTAGCACTAGACATTTATATTTTAAAGATGTAATGCGCTTCTAATCGTCGGTTTAAGCATATTTCTTGACAAAATACTACTCAATTTTTGTGTGTGAGCGTGCACATCTTGCAGTAATTTTGGTCAAATTGATAACCGAGGCTGCTTTTAATAGTGCAGCTCCCTTAAAAAATTATAATAACAAAAAGAAATAAATTTCTGCATCATTCGTTGAAAAACTAATTATAATTGTATGTATTGACGATAAATGATACTGATCGTTATGGATTCTATACCAGTTCTTTAAACTTGCATACAGCCAATTAATGGCAAAACAATATTTTTTAATAATGAATACCTTACAAACATAAACAGAAAGTTTTCATTCTTGTGAATAACAAGGAATAATATATATATAGAGTGTTAGGGCGACGTACTGTACAGAATATGGTCATAGGATCGGGTCAGTCAGTACACGCTGTTATCTGACAGGCTGGTACAAACTGGCCAGGTCCTGTTCGAATTCAAATTTACTACGGCGCAGAGTGAGTGCGTAAGGTAGTGTCGAATAAAATGTATCTACACGAACAAAACTTCATTAATCAATTATTAAGGATTTACATTGGTACATGTAAAAAAGTTGTAAATAAGGGGCCTGATAGTCCATGCACTAGTTTTGTTGTTTGTAGTCATGGATATGAAGATTTTATAGTTTTGATGCGACTATTGCTAGCTTCAGTTCTTAGAGTAGAGTGTCCATCTTATTATCAATACTAATATTCAATTATCTACATTTTACCACCCCAAAGAAATACGATCACTCTATACAAGTGTACAGTGTTAGATACGTAAACATATCGCGATGTATTGTACACAAACGACCTCAAGGGAGGTCGGTTGTGTACATCTGAGCTAAGCTTTACCTCTTCGTTTTATTACTCAATGCTTCAGTTTTATAGAAGAGGATTTAAGCAAAAGAATGTGTGCATAATTTGGTTCATGTTGCCATTAAACTAAATAGAAAGAAAACCTATCCACCATCAGGACTGAGACACATCTTCAAATCCGTCTTAGTCGAAAGGGTTTTCATACCTGGTTATTTCATAGTGTGCAAAAAAACTATTTCAAAACTTTATTATGTTAAAAGAAAAATTAATGTCTCTCAAAAACAAAACCTCTCCTAGTCTTTTCGTAAACAAAGGTGAGTCATTATCGACATTTTTATAGAAATTAACAAAACAAAAAAGAACTTGAACCAGAAATTTATCTGTATATTTCTTATTTTGCAAAGATAGTTTAATATTACAATTTATTTAACCTTAAGCTAAGGGTATCGAGATGTTCTGTAGTACTTGATCTTTTGTTAAAACGTAGATAAATTTATTCTTTATTTGAAATAGCACGGTACCCTGAAATGAAGAGATTAAGCATTGATCCTCAAATTAAAAGTGCCCGCAATGTAAATCGAGATTAAGCAATATGGATTATGGGTATTCATTTCAATACACAAGTTCCAAGCTCTAATTTCAATTCTAATTCAATTGTTCCCCGTGGTGAGATTAACTCCCGGTTTTATTTTACCAAATAAAGTTCGAAGAATCAGTGAATCTTTAAATCTTAACCATTGAGACTTGAGAGAAAACATTGAATGAATGACGCCTTCTAATCTTTTAATTAGAAATCAAATTCTAAAATTATGTACTGAACATTTTAAGACATTTCTCAATCAAAACATTTTAAAAGTAAAATACATCCTTAACGAAAATTCTAAATCGAAGAAAGAACAAATACAAAGGAATTGAGTGTATGCCACAAACTCTGATTTTCTAATCCTTATTTCTTTACAACACAATGTTTGAAATATCAAAGGTTCACAAGACACAACAGATCAGGTTGCATGATTAGTTTAGTTTCATTTCAAGTATTTCAGTAGAGCTTTGTAAAACCAGCTTTATAAGATATAGAGTTACCCACATAGGATAAAACTGTTAAGACGACCCAAAACTCTGACGACGATTTGAAGCTTGCTTTTTGGTTTCTGCTCTTAACTTGAACTACAAATTTTCTGTAATAACTTTCAATAAAAATCTAATCAATTTAATTTTAGACTTAAAAGTTTTTAGTTTGCGGTCAAATTATAACTAATGCTACCTAATTCCTCTTCATTTAAATATTTTCAGCTCTAATCCTCTGTTTAGTGAAGGAATATCTGGAGGATACTAGTATTCATGGGCTTAAATACATAAATCCTGACCGAGGGTTAGTATGTAAACAAAGTATATATGTACCAAATAGATGGTCAAGTACAATAGATGGAAACAGAAAATCGACAAACTGCGCACAACGTCACAAGTGTCAAATGTAAAAAGAAAGACGACATGTACTCTAATTAGTGGATATGATTTCCAAGATTTAGCGGAGATAAATGTCGTTTTTGGGAGGAATACGTAGAACATCTTTACAACTCAAAATTATGTTGAGTATTTTTACTGTCGTTTGGTGACTTTATTCTTTTTTTTTTCCCTGTATAACTATGTAAACTAAAAAGTGTGACTGAAGTAAACACATTACATCATCATACACAACAACAAAAGTAAATAACGATAATAATTCATGCCGCAAATCACGATTTAAAATAACAAAACGGCGCACGCGCGAATGGGTTAACCTACAGAGTTGAAATTTTGCATGCACACAGGTAAGACCTAGCATCAGAACTTTCTGCACAGAAGTCTCTAACCTAGATAATTTAAAACTTTTTCTTTAATAAACCTTCACCCAAAAAATATTTTTTATTGAAAAATATTTTTTATTAAAAAAAAATATTTTTTATTAAAAAATATTACAAAGTTAGCTTAACCCTATTCCTGTAGTTATTTTTACATAACTCAAAAAGTATTGGTCTGAGGCTGTTGAAATTTTCTGACTTTTCCTACATATTCAAAGCCCTCCCTTTAGGCCTAAAACCGGGATTTAATACTAACTGCCTGAGTCCTCAGGCACACTGCCTGAATGACTGCTTTTTCCTGCAACAAACTAAATCTTTGTTTTGACCCACTTCCACTTGTCAGATTTTTGATAAAATTTAGCTTTTTGGAAAGGCTTTGACACAAGGAAACGAATTGCACAAGTTTTGCAAAACAAAATTGCAAATTTTTTGCAAAGAACCTGTCAAAGGAAATTTGCACATTTAAAATTAGGTTATTTAAAATTTGCATATTTGAAATGGCATGGTCAAGGGCTTTTCAAAAACGTATTTTTTTTGCAAACATTTTTACTATATTACTAGATTTTGCGATAAAAATTTTAATTTTAGCAAATTTGAAAATTGCAGATTCTAAAAGTAGAGCACAAGAGCTTTCCAATGATGTATCATTTGTCATATTTGGACATAAAACATGGGATTTAGAGGGGGGGGGGACAAAATGACCCCCCCACCATATCCTGGTTTTCAAGTACCCCAGCAGAGATAGGGTTAATAACGTTGAATAAGTTTTTGGCAATTAGTGAAACACTTTTTGCTTTCAATAAAAACAGAATTCTTGCATTAAAGTAGAAAAACAAATTGAAATAAAAAAGCAAAGAATTAAAATGATGAACTGATATTGTTTGAAATAACCATTAAGTTATTTTAGCTTTAGATTACAAGGACTTATTACATGACAAGACCCAAGTAGAGACGGGAACATTATTTTTTTTCATTTATCGTTCATAAACGACCCAGTTCATTCATTTATTATAATCTTTAAAAAAATTACTTTCCATCTATTTCGTTCGTTTTCTCAGTAAAACAGTTCGTCCATCATATGTTTTTTTTCTAAGCAACGCAATCGTTCATGAAAAATATTGTTCATTCATAAAAATTATGCTTATCTTTAGACCAAAGAAATAGAGACCAAATTTTCAAATTTTAATAAAAAATGTAGTTGATTAGAAAAGTAAACATAACTTTATTATCATTTTATCAAAAATATTACTTGTCTTCCTTACTTGATTCAAATAAATAGAAGTAAAACACAGAAAACTTTCTTTATTAGCACATTAACAGTTACAATTCATCACTCATAACTTTCATTTAAAAGGATAACTAAACAACTAGATTTAAGCTCTGTGAACTGCCTCTTTTAGTCTCAAAACTCTGTCTGGTTCATCTCTCTCAAGCTTTTTCATGTGAGAGATTAAATCCTTCTGCTCCAAAGGCTCAAGAGTCTTAAAGTTTCGCAGCAATGAGATCAACTCTTCATCTGTAAAATCAGCGTAAAATTCATCTTCTTCCAAAACAGGTTTAGCTACTGGGGCAGTTGTTTCAACTTCTGAACGCATATTCTCATGATGAACAGACAAGTCATCTACCAATTGATCAGTCTCAGGACCACTTTTCACAGTTTTGATGATGTTGGACAATGAGTTCCAATCTATGTTTGGAATTGCTTGGGCACTTTGTGCTGGTAATATTGGACTAGGATTAGCCGCAAATGGTAGTAATGGGACCTGATTTATGCTGGCTGCAATGGGAACTGCAGGTGACTGGGCTGGAATCAAATTGACAGAAATTGCTCCAGGATAACTAGGAACAGCTTGAATTCCCTGCGCAGGTAAAGGATTGTTTTTTGGGATATTAAATTGCAATGATCCTTCCCATTCCCTGGACCCATGTGGCTGTGGAACAACATGTTGCTGTTGGTTAAGTTGACCAGAAATATCATATGTCCAAGGGTTTCTAGACAATACATTTTGCTCTAATGCTGTTGGCTTTTGAACAACCTGGGTTTGCTGTGAGATTTGACTTGGTAGTTGATGTTTGACCCTGATATATTCAGCTTCAACTAAAGCATTAAACTCTTCTTGGCTTAACCTCTGCCCCTGAGCTGTTAACTGCTGGTCAATAGTTCTTGCAATTGCCATTTTAATCAATCTTTGATCATCGATTACTTCAGGTTTTTTCTCCACTACATCTTCAAGTTTCAAGGTTGACCGCTGAAGGAGAATTATCACATTATCTAGAATTATTCTGCAAACCTTATTTTCACTTTCACTCATCGTACCAGTTTTGATAAGATTATCAACTCGATCTTTTGTTGCAATAAGTAATTTGTAGAAATCCTTTACATCAACTAAATCCCAGCTAGAACCTGGAATTCGGTTCTCCAGAACAACTGCTTTTCCAAGATGTTCATCAATTTGCTTACCAAGATCTCTGATAAATCCAGCCTGGTCTAAAGCAGACATTAACCTTAGTGTTGATATCACAGACACTTCATTAGATGGTTCATCAATTCTATCATCAAGATAATTAGATCCACGATGTTCTTCAGATTCAGGGGAGAATGATCGTCTGTCTGGTCTTTGATTACTGAGATGGTGATCTCCCAAGCGACTTCTTTCAGAAAATGGAGAAAGCTTTGATCTTCTTTCTGACCTATGCTGATCTGCCAATCTTTGAGAGATTGGAGACTGTTTGGTGTAGTGCGACTTGTGTGGAGGAGATCTCTCTATGGATCTCTTATCAGAATATTTATCTCTTTGAAAATCGGGAGATCTTTTATGAGAATAACCTGATGATCTTTCAATTGACCTTCTATCTGAGTAACTTTCTCTTCTGGGGCTTGAGGATCGCTCTGTTGATCTTCTTTCATAACGCTTTTCTCTACTATAATAAGATTTTTCAGAAGATTTTCGTTCAGAATGCCAGTCTTGACCTTTGGCTGGGGATCTTGAACGCCGTCTATGGTGATCTCTGTAATTATCCTCAAACCCAGCAATGCTAGGCTTCGATTTTCTCTGCTGTTCTGCCAGTTGAACCTTAAGATCTTTGGAACTTGGAGACTTACTTCTTCTTTGGCCAAAGGCACCTTCTTTGCTTTCAGAATACACATCATCCTGACCATTTCTCTTTTTAGTCCCTATTTCCTTCGAGGCAGGAGAAAGAGGTCTCTTTTGAGTTAATGGTTTGTTTAATTGATTTGGATAATCCTCCTCCCAAGGACTTGCAGACCTTTCTCTTTCTTTGGACTCTGTATGTTTTCTGCTTGCGTCTGAAATAATATTTTGCTCATTGTGATTTTTAGCTCTAATTAAGAACTTCATGCTTTCAGCCATTTCAGGCTGCTTTCTTTCAAACTCTGCCAAGTCTCTCGGAAGAAGTTTAAACTTCCTCATTAAAATATCTCGTTCTTTTTTACGGCGATTCACAAAGTCCCATTCAAAATACTCAGTCCATTTAATTATCCACTCAGGTTTCATGTCATATGTTGACTCAGATATTCCACGTGCTCTTAATTCTGCCGTTTTACCGCGCCAAAAGTTGCTCCATTCTCTAAAGACATGGCCAATGACTAACAATATTTCTTAAGAATAGGGGTGGACAAATTAAACTGTTTAGTTTAAGGCCATTTATGTTTTTTGAAAGAGTAATATTTTCATGTTCTATTTATCATTAAATCCAATTTTTAACTCCTGAAAGTTAACAAAAATAAACAAGATGGCTTTTTTGAAAAACTTATTCATAGGCCTGGTAATACTGGTAAAATCCAATTAAATTAAAATTAAAATTTAAAATATAAAATTAATATAAATATAAATATAAATTTAAAAAATACAAAAAATGTTTGAATAATTCATCTTTGTAAACTTTAAAAGTAAGAAAGTTTCTGGTAAAGTCTTTAAGCATTTTTCTAAAACTAAGGTCAGATACCAAACTGTTTATTTCTCAAAGTAGAGCTGGAGGGGGGGGGGGGGGGCACATTCAATTTGAACTGGCCAGTTCCTGCTGTAATCAGGATGCTGCACTGCATCTTCAAGATAAGTTTGTTTCAGTTTATCCAGGACATCTAACATAACCTTCTCTGCTGCAAGAAATGCTGTAACACGTTCCTCCCGTTCCTTTTTATACTTTAACCTACGCTCTTCCGGGGTTAAAGTCTCCGTTTCTTCCTTCGGAAGCGATGATGATTTCACAGAGTTAGGAAGAATTGTCTCTGATGATGCTTTTTTATCAATATTAATGTGAGACTCCTTGTCGTTAATTAATTCAGACTTGATCTTTGTCAGCTCAGTCTCTACTGCAGAGGATAGTTTATTGGTGTTCTCCGTGACCTCCTCTTTAATTAAAAGGATATCTTTTCCCTTATCTTCCCCCCTGGTAGGATTGGATATCATATCAACATTCTCGTTTTTTACTTCTAAAACCTTCTTATTAGGTTCATTAGCTTTTTCAGGAACTTTTGTTTCTTCCTCTTTACTTATCATCTCTTCTATGGGAGCAGACTTTTCAGTCTTATTCTCCTCATTGGAAGTTTTATCCTTGACATTTTCCTGGCTCCTGGGCTCATCTCTCAGCTCAGTAAACTCCTCTCGAGTAGTTTCTTCAGGACTTCCAATAGAGGATATGGGGCTAAGTGATCTTTCATCTAATCCATTCTGCTCGCTAAAAATTTTACCATTAATAAAAAGTGTTCACAAAAACATAACAAATGCATAAAATAAAAATTAGTATTCTTAATTTAGAAATAAATTTTCAGCACAGAAAATGTAAATTAGAAATGGTTGCTCCATGCACAAGAGTTTTGTAAAGTTTTTTAAGGGGAATTTTTTTTCTAAATTGGGGACAGTACTTGTTAGATAATATCAAATATTACAAAACCTCACTCCCCCCCCCTGGCATACCTCTCATTTTTGTCATTTTTCTCCTTTTTCTCCTTTTTCTCCTTTTTCTCCTTTTTCTTCTCTTTATCCTCTTTATCCTCTTTATCCTCTGTCTCCTCTTTCTCTTCCTTTTCTTCTTCTTTTTTATCCAGAGCATGTACTGAAGGTTCAGGTTTTTTCTTTATCACTATATCAACAATAAACTGAGTCTCCCTAAAATGAATAATGAATAAAAAAAATTAATCTACGATAACATTTAAAGATATTGTCAAGGTTACAATATGCATGATGACCCAAAAACAGCAGACACATTTCTAATAATCATTTTATCTTCACTGTTTGTGTCTGGTAATTGCTTTGAAAGTTTTAGCGTTAGAAAAAGGGGTCGAGTCACCCGCACCCTCCCGGTCACCAACTGTTCAGCTGAGCTGTGTTTCTAGCAGGAATGAAAAAATCGTTGTGGACTGATTCTGCACATTGAGCGCAATTATTTAATCGGTATGTTTTGCGCTTTTTCACGTAGGGAATACATATTTTATAGTAAAACTTCTGGTACTGGAGTCTGGATATGAGCAAAAAGAAAAAGTTTTTGCGCTATTTTCGTGCAGTGTACGCAAAAATTTTGCGGAATTTTTGTGTGGAACTTTTTTGGACAAAACTTTGCTTCTGCTGGAAACCCCACATAGAGCATAATACAGTTTCTAGTTCTAATTAATTATACGTAATGATAATGGCAGGGTGCGGCCATAACTAATCAGATTTAAAGTAAAGTTGGACTGTGTAAAGAGGCTTTGCCCCCCCCCCGTGTGCCAGCCCCTTCAAAACTTTCAGTTAAGGGCCTGATAACAGGAAAAATAATAGTTATCAAATAATCTAAGGTTAAAAACTTACTTTAAATGGGGTCCGAGCTCAATGGCTCTTGTTATTTCATCCAAATTATCTTTATATTTCTTACGCCCAGAAAGCAAACGAACCTATAAAAGAAAAAAGTTATAAATGTGATTTTTTTTTATGAAAACTAGATTAAACTGATATTAAAAAGACTACAAATTCTTCTTTTTACTCAAAGCAAAGATTTCAAGAATTTAAAATAATAGCAATAAAGGTGTTGAATGTTTTTTATGAAAACACTTAATCAAAATTGAACACAAGATCGTAAATGAAAACGATGTTATGGTTAAAAATAAAAAGATAATACTGCTTAAAAAGATTATCGGCAAATAATAATACAGACATTATTATGACCATGCAAAAGATAAGAACGATCATGAGAAAACAGGTGATCAAATATCAGAAGTGATCATGATCATCATTAAACACATGATCACCATTAAACACATGATCATGACTATTTAAATGGTCATGATTGTTGAATTCATGCAATTAACTATTTAGTTTTTTTTGTTCAGAAATCGCTTCGAAATTTGCACATTGGCAAAATATAGATTTTAGAAAAGGACAATAATTAGAGTTTGGGTTTAAAGTTTAAATACAAAATATGTTGTTTACAAAGAATACTTAACTTTAAACGAAAAAACAAGAAAAAAACGATGTCAAACCAATTTTTTTAAAACAATACAGAATCTTTTTTCACCCAAACATTAATTTATTGTCCCCATTTCAGCGAATACATAGAGCGAGTATATAAATATTGACAAAAAATAATAAAAAGCAAGTCGTAGAATGTTTGATTCACAACGGTACCATTTAAACCTTTGGATGATAGATATACTTGTTTTTCTATCTGAAAATTGATAGTTTACATTTGAAGGTAAGTGTCAGAATTCATCACATTTTACAAAAGAAAAACGATGATGTCTTCTTCATTCTTACTAAAAATATAAAAGTTTAAGTACGGATGTGAATCGGACATGCGGATGTGAAATATTTTCAGGAGACGCAAATCAAGTAGTAAATAGTCAAGTTTTTGCAGCATTTACAGCATTTGCAGCATTTTTTGACAAAATCAAAGCTGACAATCGCAAATGGCTATTTGTGGCCAAAAAAACGGTAAAACAAGTGAATTCAAAAAAATATGTCGATATGGGTATCAGAAGCCCAATTCAACGCAGCAAACGGTTAGTAGAAATATTCAAATACATGCAATCTAGGAGCATTGAAATGGAAAAAATTAGGGAAATAACAGAATCAGCTGTTTTCCCTAGTTTTTTAGCTCCGACTTTTTTTTCATTATTTTGTTAAACATTTTTTTCATTGAATATGGCCTGGAAAGACGGATTTTAAGTAGAAAAAAACACTTATTCACGTTTTTTATCACAAGGCCATTTGCAATGGTCACTTTTGATTTCAGCGAAAAAAATGTTTTGTAAATTAAAAAATACTAAAAAATATTGATTACTTAATAATCGGATGCCACTCCTCATACGAAGGATCACTTAAAATTACGTCTACAAGCACTTTAATGTGCATTACAATATTGTTTTTTTTAAAGCATTTTTTTACCTTTAATCTTCCAAAACATTTCTCCACTATCCTAGTAATCTCATTCAAGGTGGTGACTGGGGTCGTCTTCAACTTATACTCCCAGATTGTAGGAAAATGTTTAGACTAAAAAAAATTATATGTTCGACTTTTCGAGATTCCAAGAATTAATTAATCACACAAATTTTACCCCTTTCTGAAAAATACTGTACCCCTATTTTCGAAACCACTCAAACATTTCCCAGCACTGCCCAGGTTTTTTCATAGTTACTCCCGCCGTTTACCCAAACTTAAACAATTTTTACCGGGAAACTAACTTTTTGCTAGAAAGGTCGACCCACTCAACTTATAATCCAAAAACAAATTGAGAACATTCCCGTGGTTCTCCCAAGGTCCCCAATCAAAATTTGAGGCAAATCGGTCCAGGGGTTCCTGAGTTTAGATCGGACAAACCAACACACAAACAGAGACAACATTTAATATATACAATACATAGATATCTTTGCTAGCTGGCCGAATGTTCCGGACCAAAGTGGCTCAAATTTTTTGAGGGAACCTATGACATCAGATAATGATATAATAAGTGCAGGGAGCAACTATGAGTAATAATATAAACCTGGGCACTCCAGCTAGTAACATATAAGCCAGAAAATCTAAGTTTTTGTAATATTTTCTCTTCAATGAATTGCTCATAACATGTAAAACACATACTAAAAAATTTAACCATTTAACCCTATAAAAAATCAATCATCAAGAGCCAAATATTCTAGAAAAAAATGCAATGGTTTTATAAGTGTTGGATCATTTATGGATATGCATCTCATTTCTTATATTCAGGGTTGCACACAAAAGGATGAGACTTCTGAGACGACTGTACAGAATTTATGCTGACCTTTTACACACATATTTGGTTCCTTGCAGCTGAATATTTGTTTCTTTTGTTGCCAAATCATTTCAAGACTATTTCTAGTGCAAAATACCAAATTTTATCTTCTAATTATTAGAATTCGTAGATTTTTGGTAGTCATTAAAATCTCATCCTGTGTGGGTTACCCTGTAAATTGTATAATAATCGTAAACTTTGTTTAAGCAACCAAAAATATTGTTCAGCATTTATGTTTTCCAATTTTCAAAATATTTAATATCAAAGGTTTGTTTGTAATTCAAGATTTAGATTGTTGAAGGGCTTGCACAAGGCGGGGGGGGGGAGGGGGACTGAGCCCACACTACACTTAAAAGACATCAAAATTTGTCATTTTAAGACTTTAGAAACATAAACATGCCAAAAATATTTCCACAAATTCTGTCCCTCCCTAAATACTGTGAGAGGGGGAGGGGCGGTCGGGAAGGACAAAAAATTGCGCATTTACTGGGACTTACTTATTACTTACAACTTTTAAACGAATCGCAGAACAGAAGAGAAGCCTACAAAGCACTTACCAAATATTTAGTTTTATGCGAATTCATAATCAAGTGTTGCCGCATGTTGTCAAGGCAGGTTGAAGTAACCTTGGGCTTGTACAGAATATCACAAAGTCTGAAGCAAGAACATTTGTTTTAAAAATAAATTCGGGTCAAATTAAAAATATAACAATTTAGAAAATTCAAAGATTTTTTAAACTCTACCATGACACCTATTAAATTTTTTTATTTAAAGAAAATTGCTGGGGTTGTTCCTGGCCCCAGGGAATCCCACCCATCAGCACTCCCCCTAACGATACGCATATCAATCACGCCTGGGGTAGCCTTTTAAACAGGAAGACTTCTGTTATTTGTTAAAACGGTCTGGTGAACATGAAACACAACAATTGTGCATTGTACCAATTTCTGTTAATACGTTAATTTTGCCAATTATATCTGGTAGAAACTATTTTCTAAAAATGAAAAATGTTGTCATTCACGATTTTCTTGGATGTCATTGTAAACTTATCAATTATGACATCAAACTTTTTTTCTACATTCTGTCATGTTTTTATTAATTTTCGATTTAACAAAGAAACCAAATAGTGTTATTCAATATAATAAAGAAACCAAAAAATATTCAGTTTAAAGAGACTGCCCATGTATTTAAAAGTGACCCTCTGTTTATAGTATGCAATGTTCAATTCACAACGGCACTCTTTACACCTTAATCTGGTCAATAATAATGTGAAAGCTGACGTCTTTTTTACATTTTAACAAGTGTTAAAATATTTAAGTTACTTTTTCAGAGAAACCATAAATAAATATATAAACAATTTTCGATGAAGAGATAATGGATATTTTAAGCATTCTTGATCAAACAAAGCTTTAAAGAGTACCGTTGAGCATCGAGCGTGCTTAAAAATAAAGGGTCACTTGAAATGTTGTATACAGTCCATTTAATCTCAAAATAAACATCCTGCCTGCAAGAGTACCAAGACCCTTCCTGACTTCCTTTCTCCTGAATTTCGATAACATATTCCAAACCTAAAATAACAAAAATAACATACATGTTAAATACATCACACTTACATTACTAATATACAGTGATGCACTTGTTAAAACTTGTTAAAAAATTAAAATAAAACCCCCCCCCCCTTATTCCTAAACAATGCTCATTTGTCACAGTGATTAGAATCAATCCCTTTTTAACCTCTTTTCAGTTTACTTACTCCCAGGGTAAGATTGAATATCTTTAAAAGGATCGATTTTTTAAAGAAAAAAACGGCAGAAATGTTTAATGTTATGGTTTCTGTGGTTTGAGCTCATAACTAAATCATATAAATAAAAAATAAATAAAACATTTTTCAGTCTTTATAATATTAAGGTTATACCTACAAATGGATATTCTCGGTTTTTAGCCAAAAACCCTTGAATGTCTGCTTCTTTATCCCTGACGAACAATAGTCCGTCATTATCAAACTCTTCTGTATTAATGTTTGGTAGAACTGATGAAGCACTTGTTGTAGATGAACTAACGCTTGATGACGTAGCTGGAACTGGCTTGGGGAGTGCATTGACAGGCTTAGGAAGCGATGATAGAACAGACCCAGCCGGCCTGGCAAGTGGAGAGGCTATAACAGCACTTGGAGGCCTAGCTATCGGAGAGGATAACATTACCCCCGGCGGTCTAGAAAGCGGAGAGGTTATCATTGCTCCTGCTGGAAAAGGGACTGGGGAGGGAAATGCAGTATTGGGAGAAAAGTGCTGCAAAGCAACAGCAGGATCTGGTGGAGCTGGTGGAGGAGGTTTAGAGAGGTCAGGAAGATTGTCATGCTTCATAAGAGGAAGCAAGGTTGGTCGCGGGGTTGATTGTCTCTTCCCAATCCTGGAATGCATTGCTAAGATGGAGATAGGGGGCGGTCGTCCAGCCATATGATGGAATATGAACTCAAACCATTCATGATCTAGAAACATACTAGGTTCAAAGCAAAGTGACAATCTTTTGATAATTACATCACAAAATCATTTGCTTCCTAGCATAAAAAAGGAAGGACCTAGACAAATATTTAAGAATTGCTTGTAAAAGATTATTAAATTTATAGTTAATTCCAACAAAGACATGGCTCATGCTGTAAGACCACTATGCAATATGGTTTAACATCACAGAACAGATAAAAAACTGAAACAGATCAGTAAAGTAGCAGAATAACTGAGGAAGGCAAAGTCAAAAGAAAAAGAATAAAAAAGTGGAAGAAGTAAAAATTGAGATTTAGGAAGTAGAACAGTATAAAAAATATAAGTTTTTATAAATATAAATATAAGTATAAAATATAAGTGAGATTGTTGTCTTGTGTTGTACACTTCAAATTTATTTTAAATGATGCTCTATTTATTGGAAGAGTGGTTTTTACATTTTTTTTAAAAATACTTAAGTATCTACTTTCAAAATGATTGTGCATTTTCATCCAATTTAACATTTCCTCATAACAATTTTACACAGTAAATTGATGTTAAAAATTGAAATACATACCAATAGTAATAAGTTCATAAGTGTGCTGTATTTGTTGAATGCAGCTTGAATGAGTTTTCCCTTTCAGATGTTCATCAACCTAATTTATGCATAAAACAATTTGATTTATTTTTGTTTAATTCAGATCTGGATTTATTTATCTGGATATTATAATTCTTTTTTCATTTATCAAATATGTTTCAATTGTTAAAAAGGGCTTCACTGTTATTTCTAATTTTTGATCTCCTGTATTCAACCTTGGGTTTCCAGTCAAAATTATTTGCATGAAAATCATGCAAAAATTGCGAAAAGATTTGCTTAAGTTTTGAGTAGAAATTGCACAAAATTTTGATGCTTTTGCGCATTGATGCGCAAAGCTATTTCGCGCAATTTCTGAAGAAAATCCTGGTATTTGCATTTATTTGGAGAAACAATTCCAGGAAATGATGAATGAATTCAAAATTAGACCAATCAGAGCTACAGGCCGGGCACACCAACTATACTCCAGCCCGCTCAGCGCTCACACCTGCAGGCCTAATGGGCCTAAATTCTCAGGTTTTAGGTCACCAGACCGTACCGACTGTAATACCTTTTACCGGCAACCCATCTCATCTAGTAACTGAGTTACTCACTAATAAATTAATCATAATCACTAATCAGCCTGGTCTAACTTTGAGACGAGCAGGGTTAGGTGAAAGTTGTTTTTTTACTGAAACTAATTCACACCATACAGTCCTAATATTAAAATCTTTCATATTTATGCACTTTATGGCAAGCAACAAATTACTTAATTTTGTATTCATGCACAATACTGCAATACAAAAAGTTCAATTTTTCGGATTCATGGGCATTGCACAATTACATGCAGAAATGACATGCTTGGTTTACCAATTAATGTTTTTACCAAAAATTTGGTATGCTTCTAAACAACACATTTCTATGTGATTTTGTCAAATGAAATGAAATCATGAAATGAACTCAAATCCAATCAAGTTTGAATGAAAACCTTATTAACAGGTAAAATTTCTAACAAAACTCTTTTTTCAAAAATGATGCCTATCACTGTACCAATAATGCAAAGCAACTCATATTTTATTTTGCAAGTCTGCTTGACAAAAAAGTCAAAACATAGGACAATAATACTAGATGTGCTTCTTTTTAATTTATTACTTGTGGTTTTGAATAAGTTTAACACCCCCCCCCTAATATAACCTTGCCCCTTAAAAGCTAAAAAATGTTTTTTTTAACCAAAATTTTTGTTTCTTCTGAATGGGAAAAAAATATTTCAAGTGTTTCTTAATTCCACNCCCCCCCCTCCTGGTTAAGGGTTAAGACCTAACCTGATCTGGTTGCAGCCAGCGTTTGCAGAGAAAGCAAGCATACTGTACAGGATGTTTAACATTCTGAACCTAATTAATTTTGAATAATTTAATTTTTTAATGATAACAAAATTCCCAGTTATGATATGTGTCATAAATTCTCTCTTTTTAGGACCTGATAACTAATTTTTTTAATCTTTATAGGCAAAACAACTTTAGGGAAGACATTTCTACATAGGTAAGAATGTTCATAGAATATTTAAAACAAAACACTCTGTGTGCAATGTGCATTGTGCCACACTGCACTGTTGGCATTAAATCTGTTTTGGATTATCTATCTGATTTACCATACGTAAACTACATTCTTTAATCTTTATTCTACTATTTAAATTCTAAATCCTACATCCTTCATCTGCCAACCTATATTTGTGGTCTTATTTCCAGTGCTTAGGATCCAAATCCGTTGGATCCCCAAGATTTTGGCTTCCTGGATCCGGATCCAAGGGGTAAAATATCAACCAAAAACTGCAAAAAAAAACTTTTTTACTCCTAATACCAAAATCTTAACTTTTGAAAAAAAGAGAGATTAAAAAATTTCCTCATTTCTGAAAGGTTCATTAAGTTTTAGGATAAAAATATGCGAAAAAAAATAGAACAAAAATTTTGAAAATCATTTTTTGTTAAAAAAATTTCAGTTAATCTTAAATAAATGACCTGGATCCGGATCCGGATTTGGATCCGAATCCAGATCCATTTTTTTCCAGTGTGGATCCAGGATCAGGATCAGGATCAGGATCCGGATCCGGATCCGAACCGCATCAACATTAAATGGATCTCAATCACTGCTTGAAACAGCCAACAAAGGGAATAACACCTTAGCCACTATAAGCCTTTCGCTGCCTGCTTTCCAAAGGAATGGAGTCTTTGGCACAAACTCTAATTTTCTATTAATCCCTTCCCAATGTTGTAGACCCTAGATATTTTAGTCTAAGAATTCTGGCTGATCAAGTTATCTAAGATTGAAAGATGGTTTACACTATTAGATTGCAAAGATTTAGGGATTAGAAAATTAAAATTTGTAGCAATGACTCAATTCTTTTGCCTCCACAACAAAGTATAGAGCCTCCCCCCAAGCACAGCTACTTTTGTTCCAACACATTTTATGACTATTTCCTGATTGGCATGGCATGAATGGAAAAAGAGAAGTTAAAAAGCTTTGTTATGTTATTTTGAAAATCTCTGGTTTCCAGAACATCCAAAATATATATGGATCTAAGCAGTGCTTAGGATCCATTTAATTTTGATGTGGATCCATATCCTGGATCTGCACTGAAAAAAAATGAATCCGGATCCAGTTCATTTTTTTAAGATTTACTGAAATTTATTTTTTTTTAAATAATTTCAAATTTTTTGTTTTATTATTTTTTTTGCATATTCTTATCCTTTCACTTGATGAACCATTCAGAAATGAGAAAATTTTATAATCTCTCTTTCAAAAATTCAGATTTTGGTTTTAGGAGTAAAAAAGTTTTTTTAATTGTCCTTTTATGTTCCTGAGTTGACTTGCCTATAAATTACCCTCATTACATACCAAAATTAAATTTAAATAAAAATCTTAAAAACAATGATTTTAACATTAAATTTCATATTTACCTTTTTAGCTTTTAAAAGTTTAAACAACTGTCCATCAGGTCTAAGCAGGAGGGTATACAGACTTTCAATTTTCTAGAATAAGGTTAAAACATTAAAATAAGGATATTTATAAGATGAATCTTTTTAGATAAAAATATTTGACAGAAATACTCACAGGGTAGAAATAGGTGTCTTGCTCAGCAAACCATTCTTCAGGCGGAAAATTCATTTCAGATTCGTCTTTTTTTCTTGGCCTCATTACTCATTTGACCTAAAAATATCACATATTTTCAAGCTGAACTAAACCAAGATTTTTCATTCCAATCTGCATTTTGTAGTCTTAGCAGAGTTATGCTGTACAGTTAACTAAAAACTTCATCTTGAACTGATTTTTTCACCTTTTCATCAGAGAACTACATTTTATTTTTGAAAATCGATAATGATTTTTAGATTCTAGTGAACCCTAATGCTATGCTCTGAGGCTCACTCAAGAGCAAAGCATCCAGATTTATCTGCCTGTAAAAGTTTGAGCAAGAAATCACCTGTTAAAGTCTCTAAGCCATGTTTTCTTAAATAGAGAACATTAAAGAAAACATTTGACTTTAGGACAATCAACAGAGGATGTCTTACTCAAGGCAAATAACAAATCTGATCTCCGCAAATGTTTCCGGATTATACTGCATGCGCCACAAATACTTTTCATTTTAAACCGCTTAGTGAGAAACTTAAGTTCAAACGGCTTGAAAATAAGTTGTCCCTTGAGATATACTTTAAACATATTTCTGACACTAACAACTCCTCAAGGTTTATCTGCAACAGATTTGTTTTACAGAGTACCTTTAAAAGCAAAATCTATTTTATTTGGATCAAATAGAGGATTTATATGATAAAATTAAATGGCTAATCAGAGATAAAATCTACACACCGACTTGAGTGTAGGGTGATTTGTTACATAAAATAACTTGTCCAACCCTCTCCAACTCCACCTAATTCAGCACGACATCCAAAGCATTTTAGTTATAAAAGATTAATGCTCATAAGAAAACTAAAAAAACAAAACAATGTGAAGTAGATATAAAAACAGAGTTAGGAAAAAAACAATCCTGGTTGGTACTTTTTCCCCATTTTCATGCTTTTACACTTTGATTTAAGTATTTTAAATTTAACAGTGACTGAATCATTGTACATCTTAAGTACTCCCAGCAGAGAAAGAGGGAATAGGGGTCTGTTTAAATTCATTAAGGCAAGAATAATATCCCCCCTTATGAGATTTATAAATAAATTTACTATATTTAAATTTAGCGATATATATATATACAGAACACAGGTAAAAGTTTCCAATAGAGAAGAATTGAGATCCCCCCCCCCCCTATAATCCACTTCAAGGGAAAGGGGGGAAGTTTATTCTACCCTGGGCTGTATTAAAACACCCCATACAAAAACTGAATAATTTTCTAATGTTCAGTTGAGAATGTGAATACAAACACTAAACAAGAGTAATTTGAGTAACAGGATCTAGAAACCCGTTTGCAAACTCAACTTCTTGAATATCCATTATCCACTGCAACTTATATCTGAGATTTCTTCAATGCTTCATCAGTTATGACTCTGTCGACCTATTACCTTCTAGTAAAACTTAAAATCAAAATCAAAATTGATAATTCTTTATTAATTGACGTAAAATCTTTAAAAATCGATGGAACTTACATAATTCAATTTAATATGAAATATCCGTGTTTGGCGTAGTTTCAGGGATTCTTATCTTTTCTGTGCTGACTGCTGATGTGTTTGGGTCGGGAGAGCCGAGAGTTAGGTTAGTGAGGTAGATTACTAGCTTTCTTCGGACTGACGGGGGTGTAAAAATTTTAGTAGATTTGTAGATTTAAATTTTTAAATAAATTTTATTCGTGAATACTATAAAAAGACAGCGTAAAAAATATATTTTAAAACCTTTAAAACTTTTTTTTTTACCCAGTTCTATTTTAGTTTGGGCCCCGATACATTTTCAAAATCAATAAAAAATTCATTAAAATTGATTGTTTCGCAATTCATTTCCAGAATTATATTCATAACAGAAATAATTCTTCAACAAATTTAAAAGAAATATTATACAGGTTAGGTTTGGTAGACTAAAAGTTTCGGGTCTCAAAAACTTCTTTTTAAGAGAAGACGACATTTTTAAATCTCGTCAAAAAGTTATCTAGTCAACGATAGTTAATTTATTAATTAAAATAATGAAACAGTAAATATTAAATACAGACAGAATAAAGTTGAGTCCATAAAACTGATAATAGGAAAACTACATTTAAAAAAAACAAATATGTGTATTTGATGTTGTTTTAGTTTTAGTTTTAGTTTTGGTACAACTCAGATTTTCTTGAATATCAATGTCAACACACGGCGACAATCCCATGAACTATCAATGCCACTACCACTGGGTGCGATCTCGTAGCTATCGGTGTCAGTTTGGACACTAGCAAACAATTGATTAATATCTCAACTAGGACACGATCCACACTTAGCTGTAAATGCCACACAGGGAAACAAGCTTAGCTATAAAACAAGCCTAGGTACGATCTCAGCCCGTACGTTTCAACAAGGATTCAATTGATCAATGCCTTAAAAAGGACACGATCCACACATAGCTCTAAATGCCACACAGGCAAGCGCGCAACTAGACAATTTTGTGCATTATACTCAACACTAAGAAATCTAACCGTACCAACCAGATATTCAGTAAGTCAAGACATCTGAAATGAAATAAAAAAAGAATTCTATTCTGGTTAATAAAAATCACATTATTATAATTAATTTACAATTTACATAAATATAAATTCATTATTCATCCATAAATCAAATATGTACATTGTACTCATTAAAAAATCATGATTTTACATGAAAAATATTTTTTTTGATATGACACATCACACAATATGTGTCACATGTAGGATCAATTGAATAGTTGTACTACATATTAAAGCAATATCATAATAAGTGGCAAAACTGCTAAACCCCAGGAATTCATGAATCGCTAAATTACAAAACAGGGTGGAGTGTGGACTTCTTGCCCCCCAATTCCTCCCTACAGTGGGGGCAAGCGTTCTTAAGAGAGGGGCATGCCCCCCCGTAATAGGCTAGGGGGCCTTGCCCCCTTTGCCCCTCTCTAGTTGCGCGCCTGCACACAGGGACACAAGCTATAGCTATCAAACAAGCTCTTACTCGATCTGTACCAAATGCCTAGGTATGATGTCAGCCGGTATGTTTTAACGAGGACACATTTACTCTACACTGTAATCAACGCAGAGTTTCTATATCAACTAAGGTATTCAAGTAGATTAGAATTCAGGTTAGATTAGAATTGGGTCTTTAACAGTGTAATTACAAGTTATGCACTGTTACATATATAACATTGTTGACTTGTAAAGTCACTATAATAAAATAAAGAGATCTAAAATGGATATTTCTAACATTTATTTAAAACGAAAGTGTTTTGAAATATTTGCATTTAAGGCGGAGTTAAAATTGGTTGATTTAGAAATTAACAAAGGAATTAATGA